>NC_054567.1:5252933-5370433 GCF_017654505.1 Polyodon spathula | reverse complement strand
AAATCAAATTGCGTGAAACAGTACAAACAATAAAGCAGCTTAATACAAAATTGACTTTACTACCCTGGACAATTCTAGAAAATCATAGATGTGTTCTTTTAAATTATGACACTTAAAAAAAAAAAAAAACAGTTTGCACGTAGAAAGAATGAAATAAAGTTACTGCTTTAATTAAACATTAAATAACAGGAACAATCACATAGTGGTATAATTCTCATTGACTGTTTTGAAATGATCTTAAACCTTGCTACATTTGAGCTGCCCCCTAATGAATCTGTTCGCGTTTGAGAGCTGATGCACATGTAGAGATCAGAATGAAGTTGATCCCAGCGCTGGATGAATGTATCAGCGCTCCTAACAGTGTCCCGTGGCTCCATAGGGGTTTCAGAAATGAAGGACGCTGTCTTGACATCGGCAGGCTAGTTGTTTTTTTTTTTTACAATGCCAAATTGCATTACATTTACCCCTGTGAAACACTGCCTTGAAAACATATCAAAACCACGACCCACAGATCATATAAGCACAAACACGTGTTTATTCATATTTATTTCAATAATCAAACCTTAAATATAACTTGGAAATGATATGCGTCTGCAGTGGTTAGCGGGGGGGAAAAGGTTTGGTCACTCAAAATATGCTTCTGACAATATCCTTTCTCAGCAATCACCTGAAGTGGAGTAGACGGCATAATCCCACTGCACACGCCTCTGACTGACGCTTTAGAAACCGTTAATTAATGAAAGAACAGCTAATTGCTACTTGAGTTAATGTGAAAAGATGGTGGAGTACGGTTAAAAGTGGGTTCCGTCTTTCATGCGCACGTTTGCATTACAAGCCATTTGTTTGGGGATGTTGGAAATGTGTGCATCTTCCCTTCCGATTACTCAGCTCAAGTGTTCAGCCGAGGATTCATTTATGGTAATACAGGGAGAAGGATCTTGTTTGCTAAGGTGGGTTCACTGAGAAGCTTTGTTATCGGTGCAGGTGGTTCTTTATAATAAGCACAACGCAGACTGTATAGAAAAATACATGCATAAAATATAGCTTTAATTATCCCACATTACAGAAATAAGGGGGGGGGGGGGGTAGCCTATACATGCGTGTAATATGCGAGCATAAACAAAAATATACACCAATGAAGCAGTTTATTTTTAACCCGCAGAACGTATAGGGCATAGTTTAAATGTCTGGCTAACAAAATATATAAGTGAGGATGTTTGAGTTTGTGATCGTTTTCTGTCTGTTTTGAAAAGGCGTGTGGGGAGGATGAAACTGTATGACGCGTAAGAACGCACCTATAGGTGAGCGCGATCTTCTGGTGTCGGCGCACAGACTTCTCGGGGTAAGGACGGGTGGGTTTGGGTTATTAACAGCGCTGTGCCTTTAACAAAATATGTTCAGCCCATTGTCTCGAATTCAGGTAACGAGAAGCACAAGTGTGCCAAACTTAGAAATACACAATCCCCAAATACCCAGAAAGCACTGCTGTCGCCACAGTGAAATACATTATTATTATTATTATTATTATTATTATTATTATTATTATTATTATTATTATTATTATTATTATTTGTTTTATTGTAAAATAGAGCATAAGGAATGGCGTGGGCTATAGTAAAGTCTCAAGCTGAAAAATGAGGCACAATGTAACAAGATACTGTTGTGAGCTATTAAAGTAATGTGGATGTACCAGGAATTCTTATCTCATAAGTGGGGGTGCGAGACATAATACGTGAAACACATAACCAACACGTTCGCTATAGCCTATACTGGATATCCGGCAACATTTCGACAAAAACAAACAAACAAACAAACAAACAAACCTACGCGTCGTTTACTGGTTTGCTTTTACTAAAAGGTTGTTATTTGTGACGGTTGGACGGTTTGAAAGCAGGATTGGGGTTGAAGGTGTGTGTGTGTGTGTGTGTGTGTGTGTGTGCGCGCACGCGTTGGGGTGGTGGTGGAGGGGGTTAGTTTGGGGAGGTGGAGGGCATGTTGAGATGGGTGGTGGTTGTTTTGTCACACTTTTGTTGCATTTACACCAAATAACTTGTCAGTGTAAATGTATAAAACAAATATTTTATTCAGACAAGCTTCTTATTTTAAGCGTATTTTAATACGTAGGCCTACTAAAGACTATACAGCTAATTAAGATGTGATACAAGTGAATTGACAAACAATATATGCTGCTGTTTTATGGTAGTTTTAACGACACTACGTACTTTGTGTTGACATAGGACGGGACTATTGGTGGCACATAATGTGCTGAAAAGGATGAGTGTTAACCAATAACCAATATTGTGAACTTCATCAGGTTACAAAAAAAAAAAGAAAAAAGCTATTTGATTAAAATGCTACATGTAAACTATAGTGTAATAGCCTATACATGTTCATAACATTATGAACACGTTATTTTTGTGTCCCTCAAACTTGTGTTTTTCTTAATAGATTCACCCCTTAGAATAAAAGCTCGCGTTGACTCACACCGCTTACAGCGCATCACAACAATGAAACTGGTCACTTTGTCACGATTTAGGGAAAGGTGTCAAACACCGTAAATACGTGTCAGTTACCCACTCTCCACTGCAGCCAGTACAACTGTGACTGACACAATGACAAGCCCGGAGAAACAGGTGAGAGCATGCGCGTAAAACAATGCAACTAGACAACAAATGCCTTATTCTTGTTAACTGTAGCAGTAGTTGACTTAAGAAGGGCATTCTGTTTTAAGGAAATATCTATTCAACTGTTTTTTTTAAGTTAATTACTCGCTGAACTGAATTGTATATTTTAAGGATACAATTTAATGGTTTTCACAAAGAAAATGCACTACGATCTAAATCGCAAAATGGTTTTGCAACCAGATTAAATCGCAACCAAGGTCCGCTATCTATATATATATATATATATATATATATATATATATATATATATATATATATATATATATATATATATATATATGTGTGTGTGTGTGTGTGTGTGTGTGTGTGTGTGTGTGTGTGTGTGTGTGTGTGTGTGTATATATATATTTATAATAGTTAAATGACAACATTATCTGTGCTATATACGCCTACTGTCAGTTCGTACCCACCATCTGTTGGGAATTAAAAACGTGCGCAGCAGTGAATGGTGATCAATAACGTGACCAGTTGGCGTCCAGTGTTCCAACAGACACAGCTTGATCGTGTGCTGCATGATCACTTCATATGTGTAAGCGTGTTGCTAAAATAAAACATGAGGAAGTCACTTCTACAGACACAGACAGACAGACAGAGATAGATAGATAGTTTACAATAAAGTAAATATGTATTTGAGCATTAAATAATTATTCATTTAAATGATGCCAATATGCAACGGTGCTATTATAAAAATGTCAATGGAATAATATGAAAATTAAAATCAAAACAGCAAAAAATAACTAGCTTAAGTATACATTGATGACAGCATAAGAAATTTAGGAAAGAAGATTTTGTTTACATGGCTAAATGTTTGTTTTTTTCTTTTCTTAAGACGCGCCTTAATATGTAGCAGGTCTGTGCTATAACTAATAACACACAGGGGTTAGTATTAATACATAACAATCATATTTATAAACAGTGGTTATTATTAACACGTTACAATATATAATTTTAAGTAACATTTCATTTTCCATTATTTGCTTTGATTTTTAATGGCCTCATCTGTATCAATAAACAGCTGTATAAAATAAAATATTGGAATATGAATTAGGCAATTCTCTAGGTATTTAAACATGCTCTAATTAAAATACCTTTCCTTATCATGCCTACAATCGCGTGTTGTGTAATAATACAAGGAGAGAGAGAGAGAGAGAGAGAGAGAGAGAGAGAGAGAGAGAGAGAGAGAGAGAGAGAGGGTGCTTGGCAGTTGACTGTATAGCAAGTAAGTCAGACAGCAGAAGCGACATTTGAATAATTAGCAAGTATTGGATAGTGAATCAGGCGAAGAAAAAAAACTGAACAAAACCCACGGCGGTCAGAAAATAAAACAAAAGCCCAGCCGTCAAATGGGTTACCGGATCTAAAGAGATCTCAATGCTTTTGTATGCGGAAGATCTGGGGTCCCGGCGTTACCTTGCTCCTCACGCACACCATGGGCAATTAATTAAGGTCAGGGCAAGCCATAACTATTTTCATTATTTTATGACATTATTCCCACTGTGTTGAACAGGGAAGGTCAGCCTAATAATTATAATTACAATATCAATAACAATATCACAAACGCGCATTGTTGTGTTAGCAACCGCGGGGCACTAAAATACACCATGATTAAATTAAAGCAGGTAAAATATATTAAACGGTTGTGTGTGTGTGTTTTTTTAAATTTTATTTAATATTTAACATCTTGTTAACGTCACACGCCTTTATTTTTGTTATTTCGAAAAGATAAAACACACAAAAAAAACAGAACAATCTTGTTTCTAAAAATAATATTCCAACAATAAAAACTACGGGTTTAGCATTAGAGTTTTACATGACAAACACGAAGAACCATAATCAGGTCCTAAATCCTTATGCAAATTAAAGCCTGCATAATTGGCTTAATTGAAAAAATGCATATTTATTATCTCCATCTCCCACTGTCTGGAATCATGTTGGCTTATACATTAAACATCACTGTGCATGGATGTCTGCAGGCAGGCGTGTATATGAAATATGATATTGCGAGGATCAGCCAAGCAGAACTCAAGCACTAGTGCCGAATCTTCCCACGCTACTGTAATTCATTTGCAGTTGACTTTAAGTAACAGGACACCTGTCGAAATGATACCTTACCTTTACCTGCAAATCCAGGGTTTTCTTTTTTAATGCGTGGTGCATCTCGATTTAAGCCTTTGGTGGGAATATGTGGCTGCGAGATTGGCTCTATGAAATGCTGTTTTTTTCTTCATAAGCGTGCGGGAAGTCGCATGCGTTTTTTCTGAAGCGTTAGAACCAGCCCCCCCCCCCCTGCATGTTGCACTTCATATTGTATGCCTTCAACTGTTGTGCGTATTACATGTTTAAAGTTAGAGCTGCTACTAGTTCAGTTGAAGGCACGTCGGTGTCTGGATATTGTAAAAGAGCCCAACTTTAACCCGGTAATAAATTCAAGCTTTGCTCTTTACCTTCATTTGGGACGTTTTGGAAATCAATTCCTTCCGATGAAGTGTTAGACCGGAAACGAATAACTACTTCCACATCGCTTGCTACTTTAGTTTGCTTTAAAAAAAAAAAAAAAAAAAAAAAAAAAAAAGCCTTTTATTAGGATTTTTATAGGCAGCTATTCCACCTCTTGCCCAATCACCGCACAGCACAGACCAGTGCTTTCCTTTACAAGAATTCGTAACACATTAAGAGAAACGCTGTTTTTGGCAAAACGATACTTCAAACCTTATCTAACAGGCGTTAAAGAAACATGCCTTAAAACGAAGTGAATGTGTTAGATTCATGCACACAGTTTATATGAATCATATACCATTAGAATAGGGGTTACCTACAGGAGTTATGTATAACACATGATTCCTTTGGGTATTCTCTGAAACTCTTGGGTTCCATACCATTGAGCATCAGATTCTGTATTACGGGTCCCAGTGGGTCCACGTGCGACGCTTCATGGATGGATATAGAATGGTCAGCGGCCATCTCTTCTAAGCACTGCCCTTTTTTGCGGGGGGTGGGGTGTAGCTTTTAAACAGCCACATATCTGTCCTGAAGAGGGATTTTTTTTGTCCCTGTCAATCAAAGGAATTGTGGTATATGATTTGAAGTGAATACTATTTATTTGATTAACAGTTACCTATCCTGCAAACCTATCCTAGCTCTCAGTATCTCAAGTCTTCTGTTCAGGTGTAAGTGGAAATTGAATGTAAAATCCACTAGCTTTCGAGACCACAAAGGTACGTGTCCTAGAGAAGAGGGAACCGAAATTAAAGAAATGCAGCCTTTGTACATTAGGCTGATCTTATTAAAATGCTATTAAAACATATCACCAAACTTTGGAGCAGCACAATTGAAGTACATATTGTAATAGGCATATTGTAATAGGCATATTGTAATAGACTATATGTTTGTGTTGACCTACGTCGCATTAGATTTTCTTTGGGGGAGTTCAGAAAGTATCTTCAATTAAAAAGTAGTCTTTTAAAACTATCTATCTATCTATCTATCTATCTATCTATCTATCTATCTATCTATCTATCTATCTATCTATCTATCTATCTATCTATCTATCTATCTATCTATCTATCTATCTATCTATCTATCTATCTATCTATCTATCTATCTACAGTAACCATTTTTGGCACCCCATCCCGTTATAAAGAACTAGAACTACTTTTTGTATAGCGGCAACAGAGATAGAGGTTCAAAACCAATGGGTTCTAAGTATGAGACAATGGACTATGCAGTTTTGGTTTTATATATGATTAATTTTAGAATCATCCCCGGTGCGAAAACAAGGACGGTTCCGTATAAAAGCCGCTTTACTATTTCTGAAACACAATCTGATTCCACCACGCCCGAGCGCAACACCAGTAGCGGTATGATATTGCTCGCCGTAGATTATTTAAAAAGTGAAATATCTAATTAAAACCCAAGACTAAGAGGTCTTACTTGGGTTAGGCGCGATTTACACGCTGGAAGCAGGGTTTACATTCCAATGAATGGGCAATACAATACCATATATGGGCATGCAAGCCCTTTTCACAGCGCTTACATTGTGCGCAGAGTCAGACTAGACCCCTGAGGGTGCAGGAAAACAGGGACTATGAACAGTAAAGTTGGGCATTCCCTCACCTAACGTGTTTCACATTTCAACAGCGCACTTCACTGCCTATGTATCAATCATGAGCATGTTTAATTACACAGGCTGCACCGCCAGCTTAGTTTCTCTTTGTCAGTCTGAATCGTGCCAGTTTCCCACTGATACTGTGCGTGCTTATAGACCCCGCAGCATTGGGTCCGACGATTTAGGAACAGCATCCACAGGTCTATAACTCTGCTCGACCCTTTACGCAAGGAAAGCGTAGCCGTCTCATTCAGACCGTCATTTTCAAAAATTGCAAAAGGCCTGCTTCACACCTTTTAGAGTCATTACATACCGACCCTATTACAAAACGCATAGTTCATCACTGGCATTTAGCTAAAGTTTTCTACAAAACACATTTGAACACAAATTATATATATATATACACACACACACACACACACACACACACACACACACACACACACACACACACACACACACACACACACACACACAATAGATGTGCAATTTTAAAACATCCTTATTGCATCAGTACGCATTTAGTGGTCTTGTTTTTAAGTCCATATGGTGTAAGGGTATACCGTCTTAATGGGTTTGGGTTCTTTTCTATTGAACTTTAAAGTTACCTTACCAACTTAAAAGGGGTGGTACAGGCAACCAAGGCTGCTACAAGGTAAAAGGACCAAGTTTGAATATTTCAGGGATTAAATAAAAGTTCTTAGTTTGATGTTTATTTTGTTCCGAAGTACAGTAAAACAGAACCACAGTTTTCAGTGATTTTGTCTGTCACGTCCCAGAGAAAGTAAGGTATAAAATGTTGTCTTGCATGCTCTGTCAAAGAGTTTAGTACATTTTTCGTACCGGAACACAGAGAAGTCAGTCCAAATTCACATGCAAAATATAAAAAGACCTAAATAAAGCAATCAGCAGCCCAATATTATAAAGGTTTATATTATTATAACTGCAAATAATAACTGTTCTCAACAAATAATGGTCATAATCCACTTGTATATATTATATATATATATATATATATATATATATATATATATATATATATATATATATATATATATAGATATATATATATATATAATATATATTATATATATTTTTGTAATAATATATAATGTTATAAGGTACTGGTACAACTTGATAATATAAAAAAATTATTAAGCACAAGTAATACTTCCATGACCATGGATTAGGCTGGGGTTACCATGGGAACACATCTTAATATCAATTCTCATTCTTCATATTCACAAATTCAAAAACCCTACTTTTATGTTTATTCATTTATATTTAATTCGTACGATTATTTTGTTAACTGGGGGCTCGTACTGAAAACGTCGTTTATTATTATTATTATTATTATTGGTGTGTTTACCTATTGGAATTGGCAATATTTTCAAATATATCGTTTTATAAATATTAGCCTACACAGTTAAAGGGTTTACAGTATATTAAATATTATATTCGGCAAATACAAAACGATACAGCAAAGCTCAGTGCCAGTTTGAAAATGAATTTCCCTGACTCCTACAGCCATCACACTAATTAATAACGATAATAACCCTGCTAATCATTATGATTACCATGACTGAAATACTGAGATTTTTTACAATTTATTTCAGCAACAGCCATTGAGATCCTGGTGGCAACACTGCTATCATTAAAACCATACGCAACGTATTAGTAATACTATGAGTACTACCACCACTACTACTACTACTACTACTACTACTAATAATAATAATAATAATAATAATAATAATAATAATAATAATAATAATAATAGTCGTATAGCGGTAGTAGCAGTATGACAGTAGGCTACAGTATTAGTATTATTAGGCTATGATTCAGAGTACGACGCTGCATAATGCAAATATAGTTTTTACCTAGAAAATCTAAATAAATTTGTAAATAAATTCATAAATAAATACATAATCTCCTTAGATCATGATGGGCAATAAGGACATAAGTGAAACGATAACAATGACGCAAAGCAAATTTACCACGATGTCAAGCGAACAGAGATTGTCCCACAAACCATTCTGCGCAGTTTTTATTTATTTATTATTTTGTTCATTTATTTATTTTTGGCTGTATCACAAAAATGAGTTATTTTAACTTTTTTTGTATTATTACAGCAGGCCTTGCCATTAAAATTAGTTTTTTTTTTCTTCTTCCTATTCCCTTGATACAAAAAATGAACTTTCTGCAGGGGATTTATTGATGTAACATAATTAACACATTGGCATTTTGGCACCAGATCACTAAAAGCACACGCCTTACTTAAACATGTACTACTATGTCATTATTTCAGGTACATAATTGGACTTTTTTTTTTTTTTTTTTTTTAACAAAATAACTCATGTAGATGGTTGTTTTTGGGAACAGTGTGTTGCAAAACATCGCAGTTTCTGTCATGTCAAGCTGTACCTCTCCGTGGCAGCCGGCAAATTCTGAACTCTTAATAGCATAATTACCCATCATTTATTAGTCTTAATTTAAACAGAATGGAGGGAGTCCTGTTAACAGTGCGTTTACTTTCACGAGCGATTGAAAACAGCGAGATGTTAATCAAAATAAATTGAAGTTAGACAATAAAATCATTAAATCTTCATTGCAGTAAGTATAACTAATCTGTTTTGACTTGAAGTAACTGAATACAAATACAAATGAATCTGTCATTGTACACATGCTCATTAAACATTGCCTTGTGGGCACCGGGTCCTCCGAATGCAGCATGACCGACCGTCTGCGCAATATATTAATACCAAAATTTAAAACCAAGTTGGCCTTTTACTCCAAACCTTTGAAGAAATCACATGCTCAATTGTAAACAAACATACACAGCGATTCTGTATTTATTTATTTGATTGTTTATGTGTTTGTTTATTTGTTTATTTATTTTTATTTTAATTCCTTTCCAATATTTAGAGTCAGAATGCTGTCCATCTGGGCAGTCGTTTGTTGATTTTGAATGGGAAGTGTTCTATTCATTTTTCATTTGTTTTATATAACGTACTTTCATTGTAGATCAACAAACAGAAATAGCCTTATTTATTTTCAAAACACTACAGTGAAGTCAGAATTACGTGTTGGATAATGTAGTGCACTGACCCCACTGCGTGCATTGAATGTATCTCTCAGATACTATTCTGTATGTTTAAAGTTGTATACTAATGAAAGAGTTCCATAACGTTCTGCACTTCAATTTGCTATATACAGCTCTGGAAAAAATTAAGAGACCACTGCAAAATTATCGGTTTCTCAGGTTTTACTATTTATAGGTATGTGTTTGGGTAAAATGAACATTTTTGTTTTATTCTATAAACTACTGACAACATTTCTCCCAAATTCCAAATAAAAATATTATCATTTAGAGCATTTATTTGCAGAAAATGACAAAAATGGTCAAAATAACAAAAAATATGCAGTGTTGTCAGACCTCGAATAATGCAAAGAAAATAAGTTCATATTCATTTTTAAACAACACAATACTAATGTTTTAACTTAGGAAGAGTTCAGAAATCAATATTTGGTGGAATAACCCTGATTTTCAAGTACAGCTTTCATGCATCTTGGCATGCTCTCCACCAGTCTTTCACATTGACGTTGGGTGACTTTATGCCACTCCTGGCGCAAAAATTCAAGCAGCTCGGCTTTATTTGATGGCTTGTGACCATCCATCTTCCTCTTGATCACATTCCAGAGGTTTTCAATGGGGTTCAGGTCTGGAGATTGGGCTGGCCATACAGGGTCTTGATCTGGTGGTCCTCCACCCACACCTTGATTGACCTGGCTGCGTGGCATGGAGCATTGTCCTGCTGGAAAAACCAGTCCTCAGAACTGGGGAACATTGTCAGAGCAGAAGGAAACAAGTTTTCTTCCAGGACAACCTTGTACTTAGCTTGATTCATGCGTCCTTCACAAAGACAAATCTGCCCGATTCCAGCCTTGCTGAAACACCCCCAGATGAGTCCAATTTTCAGCTTTGCCCAACACCTGGTCGTCTAATGGTTAGACGGAGACCTGGAGAGGCCTACAAGCCACAGTGTCTCGCACCCACTGTGAAATGTGGTGGAGGATCAGTGATGATCTGGGGGTGCTTCAGCAAGGCTGGAATCGGGCAGCTTTGGCATGAATCCCCGTGTTCAATTTCTGAAAATGTGAATGTTATAACAGATATGTATTTATATGTTAAAAAGTGATAGCTAAGTTATAGAAAGCCTTTAGGTGACACAGCTGATTGGTTAGCTGGTTCCAGAGACTTCAAGTCGTGCTCTTTGAGCTGGCTCCACCTTCTTCATGCTGTTACCAGGGGCAGCACAGGTGAAACACACATGATGTTGGAGAACTCAGTTGAGGTGGCAACTAGGATTTTACACGCAGGGAATGTAAGGGATTCTGGTGTAGAGATGACTTGGCATTGGAGCGGCAGAAGAAGATTGATTGTAAACAGCGTTTCTGTAACATTTCTACGACATCCTTTAGTTCTTTAACTGATTTAATATTCAAGTGAACTGAAAACTGCAGATTCACTGGTAACGATTCCATTACTATTTACTATTTGTAATGAAAGTTTCTATACCTTTCATTTAGAAAAGCTTGTTTAAGGGCAATGGTATCAAATCAAGTGGCTGCTATATGAAGCACACACGCTTGTGTAACTAAGGCTGTCTTTTACGCTTGTGTAACTAAGGCTGTCTTTTATGCTTGTGTAACTAAGGCTGTCTTTTATGCTTGTGTAACTAAGGCTGTCTTTCACGCTTGTGTAACTAAGGCTGTCTTTTACACTTGTGTAACTAAGGCTGTCTTTCACGTTTGTGTAACTAAGGCTGTCTTTCACGTTTGTGTAACTAAGGCTGTCTTTCACGCTTGTGTAACTAAGGCTGTCTTTCACGTGACTCATTCATGTGTTCTGCAAATAAAACCCTTGCCATGCATTCTTTAATACAGTACATTAAAACGGCTTTGGTTTCACACCCAATGGACTGAAATAGATGATAGGGGAATAGGAGTTTCCATTGCAATGACTCTATGGACAGTTCTGCAGCTTTCCCAGAAGGAATGAATATTCATTGAGGAATGGTGTCCATCTAAAACAATTGAAACACCCTGCAGACCTGCGTGGAATCAGTGCTGCCTTGACTGCTCATGTTGGCCTTACTACCCATTCACAGTGTAATGGGTGGTTTTGTATTGTTTCAGCTTCATTCATGTTTATGTGAATTTCCATTCTGGTAAGAAAGTTATTATTTCTATCATCCTATGTTTTATACATGTTCAGTCCACAGAGATTAAGATTAGCATGTTGGGTCAGTTTCCTCAGTAGTGTTCAGGGCTTGATTGAAATACGTGGGGTCCCTACGCTAACCCATATTTTGGGGTCACTGTGCATATTATGGCGAATGGTGTTATTGGCATGTTGGTTAATCCGGCACTGCATTGGGGACATTGTGGTAACATTGTAATTGATTTGCAGGTTTATTGTGTGGGACGTTTCATCTAAAACTATATGTCTATAAACTCGCGTTGGCCGCAGAGTACAGAGTTGTCAGGAATGTATTTGGAGTCCACAAATCCACTGTCCATCACTACCTGAACATTTTCTGCTGCTCTCTTGCTCACAGACATGTCTACCTATATTGTCATGCCTGACGAGAGAGAGAGTCAGACTGTATGAATGATACAGTGGCTTCAAAAGTATTCACCCCTCTTGGACTTTTCCACATTTTATTGTGTTACAACATGGAATCAAAATGGATTTAATTAGGAGTTTTTGCCACTAATCAAAACAAACAAAGTTCATAATGTGAAAGTAAAAAATAAAATCTACAAATTGTTCTAAATTAATTACAAATATAAAACAGAAAATAATTGATTGCATAAGTATTCACCCCCCCTTTGCTATGACACACCTAAATAAGCTCTGGTGCAACCAATTGTGTTTAGAAGTGATATAATTAGTTGAATGGAGCCCACCTGTGTGCAATTAAGGTGTTTCACATGATTTCAAGTTAAGTACACCTGTCTCTGGGAGGTCCCACAGTTATTAGTACATTTCCTAACAAAAACTACATCATGAAAACGAAGGAACATTCAAAGCAAATCCGGAATAAGGTCCTTCAAGAGCACTAATCAGGGGTAGAATATAAGAACACTTCCAAGGCATTGAATATCCCCCAGAGCACAGGAAAGTCCATTATTAAGAAATGTAGAGAATATGGCACAACTGTGAATTTGTCTAGAACAGGCCAGCCTGAAAAACTGAGTATCCAGGCAAGAAGGGCACTAGTCAGGGAGGCCACCAAGAGGCCTATGGCAACTCTAAAGGAGTTATAGTCTTCCACGGCTGAGCTGGGAGACACTGCATACGGCAACAATAACCCAGGTGCTTCACAAAACTAGCATTTATGGGAGAGTGGCAAAAAGAAAGCCATTGTTGAAAAAAACACATCAAATCTCAACTAGAGTTTGCCAGAAGGCATGTGGGAGACTGAGACCAAGTGGAAGAAGATTCTATGGTCTGATAAGACCAAAATTGAGCTTTTTGGCCTCAATGCTAAGTGCTGTGTTTGGCGCAAGCCTAACACCGCACATCATCTTGAGAACACCATCCCTACCGTGAAGCATGGTGGTGGCAGCATTATATTATGGGGATGTTTCTCTGCGTCAGGGCCAGGAAAGCTCATGAAGATAGAGGGAAAAATGGGGAAATTGGGACCTCGAGCTTTGACCGGAGGCATTGTCTCTCATGCAGGTACAGATATTTCAGTTTCTTGAATTTATCTTGTACCTGCAGGAGAGTTCTGTTTATATCAAGTTCAGCCAGAGCACCGGTAATACTGGTGAAAATGGTGGCATTTCTTGGCGAGGTCGATCCAGTTCATCCATAACCCCAAGGTCCACAATAATTTGGAGGAGGGAACAAGTTTCCTAATTGGTCCAGTGGACCTGGTGTTGCATCCTGTCAGAAGGGGTGGAAGCTTGAAACATCCTGCAGGAAAAAAGCTACATTATTCGTAGTATTATTATTATGATAATAATGCTGGTAATAATGATCTTGTAGTTGTCATGCATCCTTCATAATACACTGAAATGCATAAATAATGTTATAAACTGCTGACATCATTGCATTGTTATAAATCAAAATCTCTGTATACAATTTATATATAATTTAGCTGCGACCCTCACCAGGAGAAGTGGATTGATAATAATGGATATTTAATTGATTTGTATTAGTAAAATTAGGATAAGGAAAATCTTACACTACAGGGGAGGACAACAGGGTGGAAAGAACGTTCCCAGAGAAGAGCGTTCTTTTATATAGGGGAAGTGGAGGAGGTACCGTGGTATTTCATGAAAGTCTATCGTGAAGTATTTTGCAAGACTGTCGATTTTGTTGCTATGGGACTAATTAGGCCAATTAGCGCGCACTTTACCGTGCTTTACCAAAGTGGAATGACACTTAAGTCACAGCACAATCATTTGTCATTTGTACGTGACACATCATGAATGCACTATGCTAATGCTTTTGTACTTTACTGCCTGGGCGCTTTTTTTATGATGTGATCCACTTGCATCATTTTGTGTTCTGTGTTCCCACGGATGTATGGCTGTTAATTAAAATGATCCTTAACAGTGAGATTTAATTATTATCACTTGCATGTGACACTGTAACTTTCATCAGCAGTGCAGTGTTACCATGTAGCATATACTGTAACTTTCATCAGCAGTGTTACCATGTAGCATATACTGTAACTTTCATCAGCATTGTTACCATGTAGCATATACTGTAACACCAATGATAAGAACACTAGTGAAAAGAAGGCTTGTGCTAGTATAGGCTGCAGCCTCCTAAAACAAAATGCATAACACCAATGACAAGTACTAAATATACTCCTTCAAGTGAATGTTTTCTTTTTGAATAGTGTATAAATTATATATATATATATATATATATATATATATATATATATATATATATATATATATATATATATATATTAGCTGCTGGACTTTCAAAATGCATTCCAATATCACACAATATATAATTGAGCAATGCAGTTCACATCAGAGACACACATATTTGTAATTCAAACTAAGGGAGACTGAATATTTATTCGAGAATATTTATTTTACTTTCATTTTTGGTTTTCTTTGACATAGGAATGCACTGCAATTGCAGAATACCCCAGATCTGATTCTGTTGCTCCTGTCCTCACAGCTCATGTCAGCCTGGTTACCCTTCACTATACCGACTTTTTTTGCTGTGAGGTGAGCAGAGCTGGACACAGTTTTCCAACAGGGGTCAAACTCAGGAGTCTAAACCTGTGCTGCCAGACCAGTTGGCATAATGCGGAACTGCTAGTATATCAATCTACTGCCTTATCTACTGGGCTGTGATACCAGATTGAGCGCCAAGTGATGCATCGGTATTTTTATTTTATCTTACGTTTCAAAACAAATAGTTTAACACTGCTTTTGAGGACCTGAGGTCTAACTAGAGAATCGCATGGCTAATAACTTGTATTCCATAATTTTGCCTACTTAAACCAAATATCCCTTTCATAGACCCCTAGTTCAGCCTACAGCAAACAAAAACAATTAACAATTTCTATTGCAAATACATCTGTATTGTTCATTTAAACATGATTAAGTATTATATTTCATGGACTATTAAGAGTAATTCAGCAGTTCTGGACCTGCGGTGGTCATTTGCTAGATTGCAAAAAGGAAGCAAGCACGAATTGCAAAAATACAGTAAACAAGCAGCATACCGCCACCAGCACGTGTGACACACCACTGTCATTACGAATGAATGAGATGGAATGTTGGGAAACATTTCTCAGGCGCTGTTTGCTCGCGGCTTCCCCGGTGCAGCAATGCACACTGGGACTAGTAGTTCAAAACATGCTGATGACTCCCAGCATAGTAAGTCACACACCCAACGAACTACATTGCCCACAGTTCTACCGATCACTGGTACCCTGAGCTGTGCCTAGTGACCATGGAGTCTTCTCGGGCTATCTGACGCAGGGTAGAGGGATAGAAACATAGAAATAACTGAGCTACAAACGATTTTGACACATATAGACCCGGATCTTTTGAAGACTGAAAATGGGTTCCCGAATAAAGTAAGCGTCATATGATGGTGTTTTGTTGAGTGCGGAAGAAGCATGTTTGTGGGATTGCTGGAGTGGTGCTGCACAGCAAGGCCGCGAATCGCAGGGCTGTACTTGTTGCAGTGACAGTGAGAGAAGGGTCATACTGGACGAAAACACACTCAGTGTACACTGTTAGTAACGAGAGTGCCGGTCTGTATGATGGAATGGTCTACAGGTTTAGAATACACTGCGATGCATAACAATAAACGCGGGGCTGGGCGTCTGTGCAAGACAGGAGAGCGGATACATTGCCTTTTTGCGGCTGTTGAACAGGATTAACCGAACCGTGCTGTGCTCATTCTTGCTTGAGTTGCACGCTTTAGTTTTGCAGAGACACAATGGCTTTGCTTGCTGTCAGTTGCTACTGTCTATACACATTCACAGTTTTACCTGTGTATTGACTGTTAGTTTGTGGTAACATTGTAATTGATTTGCAGGTTTATTGCGTGGGACGTTTCATCTAAAACTATATGTCCATACCTTCTCCACAGTGTGTTCCTGAAGGAATGAACGCTGCATTGACGGCGTTTACATTTTTAGAATTGACTGTGGCGCAGACAACACGTCGCAAGCCACGTAGTGTGAGAAACAGCGTTCCCCTTTCACAATAAAGAGAAACGTGTTTGTAGGGTTGCGTAGTAAGACTTGATAAGCTATTTTAATAGAATATGGGTCCTTCATGTGGGTTTATTTTCGTGTTTGCAAGAAACTTCAGAAGTTTCTTTGGCATTCCAAAACTTTCTGTGACAGGCCAGGGACTAAATATAAAAAACAACGCATTAATAAATATATAGTAAATATGGACTGGAGAGGAGGGCTATAGTGGAAAGTATTGCCCCGAGGGAAGACTTGTTACCGACAGGGGGCTATAATGCCCGAAGCCGCATTTCATTTTCCATTATGGACGAGTCTGCGGTACATGTTTACATATGAATCAGTCAAGAAAATAAGCGAGCCAAGGTTGGACAGTAAATACGACTCTGTGTGTGTGTTTATATATATATATATATATATATATATATATATATATATTATATATATATATATATATATATATATATATATATAATATATTGCACACACACGCGCAAATTATAATATAGCTGACACGCATAAGTAAATAACATCAATAAAAAACAGAAACTGTCGTCATATTTGTTTGCATCGTCGAGTCAGAAAACAGTTTTATTCACTATTTTAATATTTGGAATTTGTTTTGTAATTCATTTTCTGTTAAATCGCAGACCGAGCCTGTTGGTGCAAGGATATCAGGGCAGTCACTTTTTGCTCCAATTATGATGTTTTAACCAATCACAGCCCAGGATTTCCATCCACTGATTCATACATATACCTTATAGAACAATATCAGAATAAATTAGACATGCTGTATGATGTGTTTGAAAAAAAAAAAAAAAAAAAAAAAACTAGAAACAAGAAATATCAATATTAAAGCCACAAAAGCAAAACAAATAAAACCCTTTTTAAAACAGGAAGTCTATACAGTACTCCTACAAAAAGGCATGTTATTCATTTAAAGATGTTTTGAATAGGGGCCCTTTGTTTGCTTGCTTCTTGTTACAGGTATTTCTTTTTCAACAGAGTAAGGAAATCTACAATGTATATAATCCCCTAATCGGGATAAGAGTACACCACTATTCCAATGGCAGAACTGGCCGGTAGTTTTACAGTTTGTAAAAGGCTCTGCATGTTAATGATAGGCTTCATGGCAATGAGACTATGCTACTAGTATTTTTAGTATGTGCATTTTGATTAGTGTCTGTTGTCCAATGAACTGAGCTTTCATTAAGGTAAGTCAAAATGAGAAAGCCACATGTGCAGATTGATTTTAAGTTTGATTCACAGTTGATGCTGTGGGGCGGGCATCTACCATCTCGCAGAGGCCCACTAGAGCTGGAAGCTGACTGGCTGGTGGTACTGAATTGTTTTTTAATAGTATGTATTTATAGTCTGTACATTGTGTTTTATCAGAGAAGTATAAACTTGCACTTTTATTTTGCCTAATTGCACAGGGCAAATTTTGTAGTATATTTTTATTGTCTATAAAGTGTTAATTTAGGCCACTGACAAAATAAACTTGAAACTATTCATTTGATGATCAAAGTACAATCACTTTGCAGTTGATAATGGTTGGCCCTGATGCCAAAGCTACAGGGAGATTGTTTGCATTAAATGCATGAAGGGTCCTAAACTTCCTATGCCAATATGATCTAAAATGACTGTTACACTGTGCTTTCAGAGGCAATCCAGAGACAGCGTTTGAAGTTTACGTTGAAGTCACTCATCCTGGGAGCAGCAGTTCAGGTATTGTTTGTATAAGTATTCATTTCATCTTATTTATGTAATGTACGACATGTGTATTTTTTCCAAGACCGTCTTGTAAGTGACATTTAGAATCTCTCATCTACCTGAAAATTTTATCCAGGGGTACCCACCAATTGTATATAAAAAAAAAATGCATTGTAGATGCAACTTGACTCCGCGATTTGCAAATCACGATTGCCACGTCGTCTCTACCATCGTGTAAAAAAAAAAAAAAAGGTAGAAGTTTGTTAAAGCAACAATGTTTAGGTTTGCAGGTGTGCTCTTGTAATGCAGGATTACCAGTTTAAAATCTGTCTGTCTGTGTAAACACTTGGTTCAGAGTTTTTGAGGGAGTTTAAACATGGTCTTATTACTGTATTAGTCAAGGTCACCCAAGCAATCAACTTGGTAGCGTTTAGTCTTCACAATCACTGGCTCATGCCCTGATGCAGTTTACTTGCATACAAAGCAAACAAATAAAACGCATTAACAGTTAGCTGTTTAAAGCTTGCTCTGATGTGTTCCCTTCCCCTGTCACATTGTTTTTGACTGGTTAGCTCGCTCTGATGTGTTCCCTTCCCCTGTCACATTGTTTTTGACTGGTTAGCTCGCTGGCCTCCCTGTTCTTTAGTATCTGGTATATTATTGCATGGATTGTGATTGTAATTTATGGCAAACACAGACAAGGTCATGCTGTATTTGCCTCACACTGTATACTGAATATTCAAATTGGCAAAACATGGTCATACAGGGTTATTAACTCTCACGAGTCCTGCATTTAGTCGTGGGTTTCGGAACTACCTTCAGGTACTGAAGTGTCAAGTGTTAGAGCACCAAGTCCTCATTAAATTGCTGCCTTCACTATAGATGCATGAACAACTTGTAGGAAAGCAACAGACTGAGGTGAGGATTATTCGTGCTGTGATCAGTTCAGAGCAGATCTATACCCTGTCCACACATAAATCTAAATCATGTACAGTCAGAATGTGTTGAAACCATGTGATTGCAACTTACTTCCCATTTGTTTAGGGTAGTGTTAGCTCCTGGTCATGTCATTAATATACCTGAAACCCAGGACTGAGTGCAGGATTAGTGTGAACTCCTAACACTGCTATGCACTTCTGTGGTATACACTAGGTAGAGTTTTGTAATTGTGTTCATGCACTGTACTAGGACAAGCTTCAGAAACACATTTAACATTTGAAGGAGCAACAATAACATTGTTGTGAAGATGCCGTGGATAAATACAGGTTAATGGTACTGAAGACAGAAGGCTCAAAAAGCACAGAAAGGATTACCCTGTATGATTCTTCTCCAAGTAGACTGTCAGATCTCTGTAATAGTCAGTCCTAAAGCAGCACTTTTAAAAGAGCAACTTCGGTTTGGCTTGATTAATCTCTGTCCGCACAAACACAACCCAACAATAACAAGTTGCATGAATTGAATTTCACAGGCCCATCATATTGCATATTTACAATGAGCACCAAAATAATATATTGTAATCAGCATTGTTTTACCAATCATAGAACAAGTCTACTACATACCATTTCTTGGTGTCTGTTTGCTACACTAATCCTGTCACAACAGCATTTGACATAGTATCAGCGCATTTTGACTTGCTTGTTTTTTTAGGCACTCGCATGGTGCTGCTTGTGATTGACGTGTCTCAGTCGGCACTGAGTGATAGGCATGGAGGCAGCTGGGTTGCAAACCCCTGGCAAGGCTGTACACCCCTGGCAAGGCTATAAAGCAGGTCTCTTTAAAACGTCTCGTTTATTTTTGACTCGTCTTGAATACTAGTGGTAGCTGACTGTGACTGAGGACTGAATGCAGGAGGTACTTCCTAGTCCAGTGACGGCTCAACTTTTGATGATGGTTGCTGGGATTTGCCTGTTTCTGAAGTGGTCGTGTTTGCAAGAGTATTTAGAGTTTCCTCTTGAAACTGTACAGCTTTACATTCAGAACATAACAAGGTTTGTTCATAGTTTTTCTATGTTGCTAAAAGGTTGATTTAACTGCTAAGACACAAGCTTCCTCCCACCTACAGTAAGTGTGTTGCTAATTGAAGCAAATATTCGTCATGATCCAGCGACTGCAGCCAGACAGACAAGGTTATAAATGACATCTTTAAGCTACTGAATGTTATAAATTAGGAAACATAATGGAATTAGGTGGGTGGCCTATTTTTCTAAATGTACAAAATGTAACTTTTTTTTTTTTTTTATTGTTTTCTATGATGAATTTAAAAGGTATAACTGAAAATGCCATTTACATGCACAGTGTGGTATTTGCAATCATTGATCCGGTTGAGTTTCAATAATTTATCCCTTTCGCTGTTCCTTAATAATGACTCTGAGCTTGCATGACATAGGCCTTGATGTTTGATTAGAAATTCAAAAGGAGGGCAATCTGCAAAGACATTGCAGCTGACCATTCATCAGTTTTGTGCACTATGTAATACGCGTCTTTTGCGTCAATGTATCATTTGCTTAGCAAAGAGCTTAACAACCAGGAACACAAACAAACAGGCAACATGGTGTTACAGTGTTAAATGTAAATGTAAAACTGCGGTACAGTTATTTTATTTATTTCTTGCATTTATATTGCTCTTTTTATACAAAAGTATCGCAAAGCACTGTACTGTACATAACAGAAAGAAGTCACAAACCACAATACATTTGTATGGCATGTCTCACATACAGCTGCCATAATCAGACCATTTAAATAACAGATTTCAATAACAGTATGCACATAATAATACAAAAGCAGCAATTTTAAAGTTATATTAATGCCCACTAAGATAACAAAGCCATTTTATAAAAGTGTGTTTTGATTCTTGAAAACTGTAACAGTCCCAGCTTCCCTGACAAACAAAGGCAAAACATTCCATAATTTAGGAACTCAACAAGAAAAAGCCCTACCTCCCTCCCGAAAGTGTACGCCATTCAAACGAAAGAGTATGCCATCTAACAGAGTACTCCAGTCAAACGAGAGTACTCAATTCAAAAGAAAGAGTACCCGGTTCCCCCTATAATAACATTTAAATTATCTTTAATGTGAAGTGCAGTGGAATAACACCACCCTTTTAACTTCACTCAAATACTGGACAATTTATTGACCTTAATAAAATTAATAAATACAACAAGCATGCTGTTAACGTACATGTCATAGACAGGCATTTCCTTACATTCCTGGATACCGATTCTCTCAATGACTTGTGCTAAAGGAAGCCCTACTGTAAGCAAGTTTCATGTCATTTGGGGAAGTGGTTCTCAAGATACACTGTATGTAACAGGTAGGTACGGATATACTTCTGGGCTCCACGATATTTCTGCTGCTGGGATGGTGATACACGTGGTGTATAGAGGTCTGTAGGTGAGCAGATTTTAGTATTTAAATCTGCCACTGAGATCATTACAATAGACCCCAGAATGTGTCCGTTAAAGTTGTACAGGTTTGTGGTGTGAAACACATTGAGATTTTTTCTATAATTGGTGTTCTTCATAACACTCCATATGCTTGTTCTTCAGTTTGGCTTTACTTTGTATTTGTTCAGTGCACATTGGAATAAGGCTGATCAGCTTCATGTAACTTCAGTGTAATTTAGTAGGGTGTTCAGGTTCACATGTAGTTGTTGTGAATGGGATTCTTTGTAATTGTTAGTTGTTGACATGTAACTTTGATGGTAATACTTCAGTCTGTTTGAGAGAGGCCCAGGGCTGAATGGCAGGGGTTTTCAGGTTGGTATTGTCAGGATTGAGATGCACTCGGATAGCTGTGATGGGAAGCCAGTGCCACTGTCCTTCGCTGTTCATGGAATTCTCAAATAAATAAAGAAGAATCCCGGATAAAGATGACCTGAGCTGTGGAGCACACAGCGTGACTGCTAAACTTTAACAACTACGTATTGTGTCACAACACATTTCTGATGGCATTTTTAAAAGTTTTGGAGATTGTCATTTAAAGACACTTGCTTAAAGAGTCTTTGGATAGATATATGCAGTGCTTAAAGTATTAACTAACACTTTAGAAAAGAGTTAGTTAATACTTTGTCTTCTGTAGCTTCGTATTTTATTGTATTCACATTTTTTTTTTTAATATAGCGAAACTCGCTTCAGGTTTATGAGTCAAATTAGGATTTTTGTAACTCTGGCTCACAGTAAAGGCACTTTAGTGTTATGTGGAGAAAATGTACATTCTCTTGCTGAGAAAAGGCTTTTACACCAATGTTGCCCCACATGTTATCGTACACTCAAAACCTCTTGCAGACATTTTAGATTGAGTTTGGCTATAATCCCATAAACACTCGATTTTTATACAAATTTTTTCTAACCTTTCCGGTACTGCGTGATTCTTACACAGTTACGTAAGCAGACCCACTGGATGTGTGGACAGTGTTTGTAATATTGCCCAATTTGAATAAGCCATTTACTCCATAAATAACATAAACTAGCAGGTAGAGTACTCCCTCAACCCTTAGCCGTCCATTTATTCAGAGCTTCTTGGACTCGTCGGGTCAGATTTATTTTCACACACTGTTTATTTTACACACGCTTTTTAATTATTTTTTTCAGAATAAAACAGGTTTAAAAGGCATTGAATCTCAAAAGGACACTCAGTACTGTATCTACAGCCAAGCCCCTCTCCTTGTTCGCTGTATTTTTCACATACCTCTTTATAGACGTGCACACTGATAAATCCTCTCCTGATCACTCGTTTTATCACTCCTCAATAATGCAATCCAAGTCATTATTTTATTACTATAACATATGCAAATGTCTGTGATATTCTTTGAGCGCTGGATGCAGAAGCAGCTGCCTCCTTTGTTGTGTCAGTGTTATCTCTGTAGTGGACGGGTCTATGAGATACGCCCCTTTTTTTTCCTGGTTTCATTCAGCTCCTGTCGGTCTCACTCGGCCATTGAAAGGTTTTCTCGTCTTTTTCCGGAGAAAAAAACACTAGAGACCTGTGCTTTATGTCTTTGATGTTGGACGGGGAAGGGAAAATTGTAATTTCGGACCTTGTCCGACATAGGACTGCAAAGGGTTAAATCATTGACCTAACTTTGACAAGTGTTAAGTGTTTCACGCCCTTTATCTAGATCAGTGCTGTCTTTCTTTGTTTAGTCTCCTTCCACACGAAATAGACTCCCAGGAGATCTCTATACATTCCCGCTGCAAGTTAAATCCGAAAAATTTAACAGCTTCTTGCGTGGGCTTTTTTTTAGCGCACTGTAGCTGTTAAACAGTATTGTCCTGAGGGAGATTTTATGTACCGCACACTTTATTTCTTACTCTCTTACCGTCTGTTTCTATCACTGTTTTCCCAGCCTCCCTTGGAAATGAGTCTCGGCAGACTCTGCCCTAGTAAATTGCATTTCAGTATATTTTGATTCCTGGAAGGGTGTGTCTGAATTGCTGTTATTTCAACATTTCACACCCTTTTTATTTTTTTTTTGGCAGCCGTGTGGCTAATTTATTAGGGTGGTGTTTGGATTATAATGTTTTCAATAGTCCGACATGGCAGTAACAGTGTGTGGAGGTTGCGTACCCTGTTCATAAACCCTTAAGTCCTACATTTTATGTAGTAAATCAGTATTTAACTTAGCTGGTACTGTATAGACTAGAGTATGACATTTAGCTTGCTGTCATTCTTGGCAGTTACAATCACAAAAGAAGCCCAGTCTTCACTTTGGTAGTAATTTAAGAGTCCCTGTGAGAAATGGGAAATCAGCCGCCTCGCCTACAGTTGATATTCTCCTAATCTATTCAGCTGGCAATCTCATATATTCTGAGGTATAGCAAATCCTTCATAACGTTCTCTGACCTGTGACCTAAAATGGCTGCTGTGGTCATGTGACTCTTTGCTTTCCAGATGATGAAGACCTAAGGTATTGGCTTCATTCTTGGTACACATCTGTATTTTGTGATTCTCTAGGTCAAATTCAATCTGGTGTCGTACTAGGCAAACTAGCGCTTTTTTTTTAAAATTATTTTTGTAATAAAAGTGCCTCTTTAAAAGTCAAAGCCTCATATTGCAGAAAGCATTTGAGGTACTGTAGTGGCTTTGTATTTGCAAGGTTGAAATAGTAAATGTGGGGGTTGGGGGGGTAGCAAAAAATAACAACAAACATGAAGAAATCTAAGCTTTCTTGACACCCAGAATGTAGAGAATTCTATTGCCATGCTAGGTCTATATTGTGGTTTTGATTAATTCTCTCTGTTCTCTAGCATTTTTCCATTAGAATTTAATTGAACTGGTTTGTATAGGAATTTTTCTGGCTAGCATTTCAAACATTAGGGTGGCAGTTGTTTTTGCTTAGTGATTGATATAATCTGTTTTCACTTAAGTGTGTAGAGATTTGTCTTAACGGTCTTATTGCAAACATGAGTGTTTTTTCCTGTTTTGTTTTGAAAGTTATCAGTTTTAAGTTCAACAAGCAATTGCAAGCAGAAGTCTGGGTCAAAACTTCGCAAGTTGCTCTGATGTAATGTCTGAGGAAATGTGGAAAGAGGCAGTTGGGTTGTGAAGGGGCATATGGATCTGATCAGGTCACAGTCTGCTCTTGTAGCCACGTGAATGCCAGATTTCAAACGTTCCTGGTTCAGTGAAGTGAAGCAATTTATAATCTCTTCTACAAAAGTCAAGATTTGTGTTATGGACAACAAGTTTTGCCGTGATACTATGTCTGTCTGGCGAGTAGTTTTTATTTATTTATTTGTCCGATGTTCGTTCTGCTGCTAGAAAGACGCTCAAGGTATATTTGTAGAGAGCCATGCAAGTTTCCGAAAACTGAATTGCGGAAGTCTAGCACCAAAGGACAACCATTTAAAAAAAAAAAAAAAAAAAAAAAAAAAAAAAAAAAAGGGTTTACGTCCAACCCATATCACTTCTGATTTGCCAGCTGTGGAAGAAGCTAGATTACTAGATTTGAGCAGAATCAATATTACTTATTTATTGGACATGCACAATTCGTCGATTTGGGAAACTATTAAAACATGCAGATTGAGAAGTATGTGCATTCCATTTATAAGAATCACTGACATAAGAATCATCCGCATATAGTGATCAAAACCACTGGGACAATGATTCCTACACCAACCACTGTAAAATACTCTGCATGTAAGAATCAAGAAATCCGCTTATAAGAATCATTTCGGGGCGAATTGACTACATGTAATACGGTACTTGATCAAGTGCAATGACGTGTACAGCCAATAAAAGCTGTTTTTGAATTTGATCACATCTCGTGTGATTAGGCATGTACGCAGCGTGGATCATGCAATGATGCAGGAATCACTACATTGTTTGTAATCAAAGGGTGACTGCACCACTGCAGTGTGAAGGTATGTTTTTTGTGTTCTGTGATACTTAAAATTGGTTTCAATAAAGTGAATACACATTCTTTGAATATATGCAGAGTACAGCAGTATTACTGTGTGATATGCATATAGAGGGAGTGGGATTGCAGCGTGGTGTGTAGGGGGACAGATTGCAGAGCTTTGCATCTCTGCTTAGTGAAAAAGTGCTTAAATGTGGTGGTAGTGCTGACAGAAATACTGTACTGTAATGTCATTTTAATTCAAAGGCCATTGCACGTAACACCGCAGGGCAGTTACGCTAGGCATCCTCACGGGACGATTGCTTGTCAAGTATACTGTAGTCAAATAGGATTGTGCAGCCTTGAGTAAAGATAGTCGTACTTGTATAGCAAGCAGCTTACACCTGAGGACAGTGTAAATGATCTGGCTGGAGTCTTGATTTACAGTTTAAAACCAATGTTGGTTTTATTTTAATTACTGTGTGGTGTGGAAACAACCGCTAATAAAACAAACAAAATAAACCTTGCTTTCAGTTGGAGAACTAACTAAACAATACTGCGGGAACTCGTGACATCTGGTGGTCAAACCATTACACTGCAGGGAACAAAGCTTTTGTTCTCAACCACAGTAATCATATCGGTCCGCTTATTAGAATCATCTGCTTATAAGAATCAAATCATCCGGGATGGATGCGAGTCTTATAAACAGAGTGCAGTATAATAGAAATAAACTAAAGGAAAAAAAAATTCTTTGCAGAATTTGATGGAGCCTGCTGTAAATGTTGCGTGCATTTTTGTACAAAAACAGTAAAAAATGCAGAGAAACTTGACAAGTTATACACAAGTCCTTTATAGTTGGCAACGATTTTGTATCTGTTATGTAACTAACTAACACCTGTACATCACGAGTTGGATTCAACTTGTAGAGAAAGCGGGGGGGGGGAACAGAAGCAGCTATTTTTATATTTGAGTAACTCCCAAGTATTGCATGTTATAGCTGTACTCTTAGTATGTTACTTAAATTTACTAGCAAATGTGTTCCAAACTGCACTGAAAGGAACATTTGCTTTGTTGGGGTGAGGTCACGGGGAATCTTTTGTGAATCTTTAACAATTTAGTGAACCCGTCAAGCTGCAAGGCTAGATCCGCCCCTGCTAATCACTAATTGATTGATTGTGTTCACTGGTAAATAAAACCAAAATCCTACAAGTTCCTACCTGTGTGGATTTTGAGTGACAGGGAGGGGAGCAAGTAGATTATTCTAGCATTTTGTCCCTTGGAAAAGTCCCCCCCCCCCAAAATTGCACCCCGCTGAATTCTTTACACTTGACCTTGTCTTAAGGCTTCTAATCAGCACTTGGGATGGGTCTTTTCTTGTTTGTCACCCAGACTGTTATACCCACTTACAATTAATATTTATTGTTTAAAAGAACACAATACATGTTAAATACAGGTTTCCATGTCTTTAGAATCTATAATCAGCTGGTACAGTGCACAAATATGCCAAATAACATGCACTCGAATGTTCTGAAATCAAGTGTTATGATTGGCTGGGAATGACTTTGTGATTTAAAATTCTTGCATAAGATCTGTCATAAGTCCCAAATCTTATTTATTTGGTTAGTTTAGTTTAACAAGTAAAGGGTTCCATCAGTTTCAAAGTGAAAAATGTGGAAAACAAAATGCAAAATGAATAGTGTTTACTCACCCATCTTCAAGTATAGAACTGTGTCCCCCTTAAAATCACACTGCAGCACAAAACCTGCTGGGACATAGTGCCGCTTTACAACAACATTGATATTTTGAGTTTTGAACAATGATAAAGTGAAGAGGTCCTTACACTCTGACAGCTGGGATGACGGCATGGCAGTGTGTCAGAGCTTTCCACAGTGAATCAAATAGCTGGGCTCCAGACAGCTGTGTGTTTGCAGTTTGAGGGTCCTGAACAGTGAGAGTCTTTTCTGTACAGTCTGATTTGAATTCAGAAATGAGATGTGGTTTTTGTCACTGTAATTTAGATGATGATAATGTTTAATGTGCCACCGCTAAGAGCTATTCAAACTTCTTGGCTAAAAGAACTGCAACGATAACCAGGATAAAAAGAAATCGTGAAGGAAAAAAGGTTTACTAAAAAGCTGACTAAATAGAATAGCAGCAGCAGCAGCAGCAGCTTCAGTAGTGTTCTGCTCATTAGACATTTTGCATGCGTAAGACGTCATCAGATTGGTGAATTTTTACTGTACTTAGTATTTTCAAACCCAATACAACTGTACTTCAGAAGCCCTGGTACAGGTCTAAAGAGAACTCCAGTGGAAGTTGACAAGCTCACTGTTTTATCATAAATGTTTTGTATTAAGTTGTAAGTATATAAAACATGTACATTGTACAGTAATCTGATGCTATAAAACATACTAACAAAGATACTATACTTGAAATTGAATACTAGACTTCACAATAAAGACGCACCACATTTTGATAATTTAAATCGCTGAAATAATTTTGTCACTGCGAGGTTGTCAATTTGTATACTGTACTGGTTTACAGGCAGTTGTCATGTTCAACAAGACCCAGGGGCTGTGGTTAATCTCTGAGTGAAGCAGCAAAAAAAAAAAAAAAAAGGTAGGTTATTTTAAACCCCATTGGCTTTACACAATAATTACTCCACCTGACATTGAACTAAGCTTCAGCACTGAGGAGAGTGGGCTGCATATTGGTAGGGTCATGACTTTGTTATGCCAGGATAGTATTTTTTAGAGGCTTTCCACCTGGGCTGTAGTTAGTGAGAGGAAGTGAAGGCAGTCAGGGTTTCAAATAAGCGTGAATACTGGAATGCAGCCCTGCACCCCCTGTTAACTTTTCATTGTGTCAACCTAAAGGAATAAAAAAAAAAAAAACATAATATTAATATAGTATAATTTTAAATCATGAAGATTTCAGAACATTCCGGTACATCTTATTTTGCCATGTCACCTCATGCACGTGCATCTCTACCAGCTGACGTCAGTGACACGGATAACGGCATTTCTAACTACCATAAAAATCGCTTTATAAGTCGCACTGGCATAAAAGTCGCTCCGCCATTTTTTTGAGACTTAAATTTCAGGCTAACCTTTTTGAGTTGTGGTAGCAGCAGTATCTTGTTTGTTTGTGCCTGTGTTGTGTCTGTAGTGAAGGGACTATGCGTATTGCTTAGATCTGCCCGCGTTTTTTTTTTTTTCTGGCTTCTGTCGGCCTCTTTCTGCCATTGACAGCTTGTCTCTGTTTTTTCTGTTTAAATGGCTACTGACCTGTGCTTGACGTCTTTTTGATGTCGGACAGGGTCCGACATTGGACCGGAAATGGTTAATAGATGCACCGGTGTATTAGTCGCTTCCCCCTTTTTAGGGCCCCCAAAACGTGCTTAGAAAATCGACTTGTACAATGTTGTTTGTATTTATTGTGTTTTTTCTTGAAAACATAATTTATACTAAGTTAATGATATGTGTGATGGACACCATTATACAATGAGACAGTTTCAACTGTAGACATTAACTTATAAATGGAACCAAAAAAATAAATACAGTAATAAACTAGGGATGGGAATTTTAAACGTATACTCTGTAAAGAAGTGGTTAAACGTTGAATAATATGCTGGATGTGTAACCGGTCACGTGACACATGTCATTAAACACTTATTTTTCTATGTATTAATTTAAATAATTTACAGTCAGCGGTCCGCCGCGTATCCAACTGCTCCAGTGCCACAGTAAGGGAGGATATTATAAAAAGGAAGAGGTTTGGCAATTGTCTTCAAGTAGCTTTTCTAATTGGTGCAACAGAAAGATTGACACTGGGGCGGGTTTTATTCTTGGTTGATCTGGCGCTTCATTGGTGCACTGTGTGTTCATGCTGTAGTAGGCGTGGTATGGTATCAATTCCATGGCAGGGTAAGTGGGTTAATGACAAGTGTTTTTTCTGAGTTTGTTATATATTTTTTTTAATAAAATGGCATCTCTAAACAGAGGAATGAGGCAACGCCATATTTGGAAGTATTTTGAGGAACTAGACAAGAAAACCGTGGTATGTAAATAATTATGCCAAACAAAATTGGCGTACTACAAAAACACAAGTTCAGTGCTTCACCATTTGAAATGAAAACATTCAGAATTATTGTGGCTGGAGCTACTGATGGCAGTAAAAAGCAAACATCCATAACAACATTTACTATAGATTGGGCTGAATATTGGGCGTGATCACGTTATCCCCTCTGAGGACAGTGCATGTGAATCATGAATGCAGCCGTTTTGAAATCAATGTCAGATTATCCCAATACTGTGCAAAACAAGAACAGCAAGGCTGAAAAAACTTTTTTAAAAAATCGTGATGCAGCTGTTAATACTTAACTTTCAAAGGGAGAAAAAGTTACGAGTACCACGGACTCGTGGACCCCATTCCCCAATCTTCCCACAGGTGGAAGGCTTTTTTCACTTGAAATTGTTCTGTAAGCTTTTGGACTGAATGGCCATTTATGTTTAGTACAAGTTTTGTTTGTATATTTGAACTACTGCACTAAAGTAAAGGGCCTGTGAGACACAGTTCAAACAGGCAGGCCAGGCATCTCTTTTTACAATTAAATGTACAGTTGTGTGGATACGTGAATTTGAATACTTTACGTTATTTAATAATACTTGACCATATTCAATTAACTGCACAAGAAGGCAAACATTATATTCATTACTTTAAATATTACTTGATTATGTGTTAGACTGGCATTTAAATATCGGACTTGTGGCTTGGGAGGGCTATGTACACTAGTACAGGAGAGTGGCGTTTTGATTCTAGTACTTGGAAATTGTAATGCTCAATATTTGTTTAAAATATTTTTTATATCTGTGAGGCAGTCTTTAATATCAGGCACAGTGCTCTTTATAATTACAAAATATTGAGCTATTTTGTCCCTGGTAATTATGTTTTCTTGAAGTGAAAGGATTAGGGTTAGGGTTAGGTTAACTTTTTTTTTTTTTTTTTTTTTTTTTTTTTTTTTTTTTTACAGTGGGTGATGTTCGTCTTTTTTTTAAATATTTATTTTTAAACCATATCAATTCGGGTAAAGTTACTTTGTAAACAAAAAAAATGTAATAGGTGCCTGTTTTTTTGGGGGTTGTTAAGTGAACCTTTAAGAAACACCCTATTCTGAAATGGTTATACTGTCTGAAAATGTGTTCAGCATGTATATACTACACAGTTCTGTCTCCACTGGCAACTTTAATTACAACCATGAATAGAAACATTTCAGTATATACTGTGATGTGTACGTGGTTGCGTTTTTTTTTTTATTTCTTTGCAGTTAACTCTTTGCGATGTTAAAACGTTATTTGCTTATTTAGGGTTTATTTGCTTAGAAAATACTAACTAGGGCTGTCAGCATGCATCAGAATGTAAAGAGAGTGTGTGTGTGTGTGTAGATATGGTTTAAATGTTTAAACAGTGGTACTGCGCAGCTTTTAAATGTTCATAAAAATGTAGCAAAATGCCCATCCCTATAATAAACGCTGTTGATTTTTCATTTCTGTTTTGCTTGGAGGTTTCTTTTGTAAGCAGCAGGAGTCTGTCTACTTGGTCTCACAAGCCGGGGAAGCAGTTTCTACTGCAGTCTAACAGTGGAGTCTGCAGTCGGATGCCACCAGACCTCAGTCTTCTCTCCTGTAATTCAGGTTGTTTTAGCACTGGACACTCCTTGGGTAACTTCATCGATCAGAGCGAGTTGAAGGGATCGGATTCTGCTTTAGATAACTGACAGCTACTGTTACTGTGGGTGACAAAGGTTCTGTCAGTGATGGGAACAAACTGGTAGATTTCTAATCAGAGCCTCCTCTAATGGTTTAGATGGTGGCGTCATGTAGTTTTGCCCCAATTAAATCAATTGCATAGGCTCAGTTGTGTATATTGTAAATACATAGGACAGTCAGGCTAATTGCAGGTTCTGTAACAACTTAGGACTTTCCTTTTGGTTTTTCCATTACTTTCCATTCCTGCTGTCAAAACACTTCTTCATAAAAGACCCAGCCTTACCTCACATCACCTCCACTGCTGTTTCCTATGAACACAAACATTTATATCCAACATTGGTGCGGTCGGCAGCCTAGTTTCTCATTCGATTATCGTATCTGGCATTTATCAACGATAATCGATGCATGGACATTTTAGTTCTCAAAATGAAGTACAAACATTCAGATTTTTTTTTTTACCAGAAGATCCAATAACTAAAAACACTTATGCATAATAGTTTAAAAAAAAAAAAAAAAAAAAAAAAAAAGACAAAACTCGCATTCAAATTAGAACGCTGCCGATGATATAAAAAAAATACAAAGGACTTTAAGATCTGAAAAGAGTATGTGTGCGACCGCATCACATGCCCCTTTAACATTGTAATAATAATAAAAAATACAATGCTTTAACAGCAGTAATTTCAATCTGAACTGTGGTTGTTCATTACTGTTAATATTTTATGTCCAAAAACAAAGCAAAACATTTTAATTAATCGCACAAATCCTGACATATAATCCAAACACAACATGCTTTGAAACAAACGGTAATCGGCTGATTTAATATTGCCGTTCTTGTGAAATTATTATGCCTAATGTAAAAGGTATGTTGTGGTGTTGTCACTTTTTTTAATGAAAAAAAAAAAATGCATAGACTCGCCAGTGAAGCAACTCAATTCATTTGATATTCAATAATCAAAACATAGAATAATTGTTCCGCCCCTAATATCCAAATGCAAGCTGCTGCTTTAAAAAAAAAAAAACGTTAATACAATTTATTTTGAACTGATGTTTGTTTTCTATTCTGACAGACTCCATTCAGTTTCTAGGGTTATTGTGTTTGTTCTGCATTGCACTAAGTGTGTTATGTATTGGTGTGAGTGATGCAGTAACACTGTATTGAACACATGCAGTTAGTTTTTTTCATTTCGGTTTTACTGAAAACTGACTGGATGTCAAAACCAGCTGAAAGAATTGATAAAAGAAAAAACCTGAACTGATCATAAACGACTGAAACAGTTTTTTTGATCTCCACTTTCTAACTACTGTAGATGTACAGTTTAATTAGTGCTGATCTAAAGAGGGGGCTCTTAATCGGCTCCTTCGTGAGGGACCGCTAAAAATCAGCCAGCTGCTTAAACGTGTCGTGTAGTCTCATGTGTGGAGAATGCTGTGCACAGAATAGTGAGCTGCAGTGTACAGCTAAAGCCCCCAGAAGTTGTGATTACTATATACTGGAGATTTTAGATTTATACATTTTGAGTGCGAGTGTGGGTGTTTCAAACAAAAGTATTTTCCATTTAAGACTAGAAAAAGCATGTCCCAAATACTAGCCACCTGTTTCAATGATACATTTAACCAAAACAAGGTAGTGTCTTCAGCGTAACCGCAGAATTTTAAGAAAAAGCTTTGTTTTAAAATACCTGGTATTTATTTTGGTTCAGCTTGGGTAATGGAAAACGGTGTGATGTCTTCCGTCAATCATTGGATATTTTTGTTCCCCTCTTAGAAGCATCGCAGAGCCTCTGTTTTTATCATGTACTTGTACCTTCTCTCAGACCTGCTATTGTTGTCCTTGCCCAAACTGAATTGAGGTTCAGTGCAGTAGTCCAGCATGCATGCTCCTTGCATTAACACCATTGACATCCTTAGATTAACTGTATGTGGGCTATACATCCTTTTGGTATTTCAGCTCTTTTTAAACTGAAAAATTGTCATGGATTATCAGAGAGAATAGTTTCTCAGAAGCTGTTTTGTTCCTAGTCCCGATTTTATATTAAAAAAATTCAGCTCTTGAAAACCAAACAGGAAAACGTGCAATCAATGGGATATTTAAAAGATGAGTTGACTACTTTGGATAGTCATGAACATCTTTAGCTGTCATTCGTTCATTGCCATTGTCCAACCTTACTTCTGTGCTTCATGTTTTGAATACATTGTAATATGCACATTGTAATATGATGCACAGTACTTTGATCTCGGTGATTCTGCATGGCACACCTTGCACACCGAAAGATTTTAGCATGAACCATGTGGCAAAGTGCTGTACTGCAGTTTTTAAAAATCTTTTTTCTAATTGCTGTTAATGCTTAAATAACGGGAGTCCTGCGAGGCCCATTATTACATATAATAAAGAGAATGCCTACTTTATTAATAGGCTAACTTTACCTTTAAATTAAATGTGCTTTTTAGTTCAGTACCAAACCAGAGATAACACTATGACATTGATTTCAAAGCTGCTTTTACCTCTTTTAATCGAATATACTGTACTTGTTTTCAGTATTTGGTGGGAATTTCCCTTTCACTAAAAAATAAAACTCATTATTTTTTTCTTCCAGCAAGGGACATAGTCTTGTCAAACATCTGCTCTCAGGATTAAGTAAAAGAAAACATAGTTTGCATTGTTTCCTGAAAAGGTTTTACTGTAAGGCTCACTGGAAGTTTATTCCTTCTCGCTTTCTTTAATGGTAGCACAGCGCTGAAAAGGAGGATAAATCTTTGTTAGTAGGGAAACTATTAACTCTGAGGGAGTTAATCAGAGTCACTGAAAAAGAGCTGCCATTTGCATCTCAATTGGTTCTTCGTGTATAGTGGACTCCTTTCTGTGGCTTATTCAAACAGGCTGGAAGCATGGGGTTTAAATACTTCCTACTAGCAGCATGGACTGCTGTGAATCTGCACCACATTTCCCTAGGGTTTGAGCCACTGCAAAGATTGAAACTGCTTTTTACATTTTTAATTTATTTTTTTATAAACAAATTTGTTTTATTCATTTTAATGTTTCCTATTCTTTCTACAACATTCACAGTTTCTTTCTCATGTTTCTAATTTCTCGCTTCAGTAACTCCTGCCCAGTTATTCTGCACTGTTATCAAAAGAAAATGCGGAAAGAGGAAATGTAAGCGTACTGCAGGCTTTACAAATGTGAGGTTTGCAGAAAATATGTTTAATCTGATTCTCTCCTGGCTGTTGTAAGAGTTTCTGAAAAGCTTTCCAATGACTGTTTACTTGGTCTCGGTCAGGCGTTGCATGTAACTACTTAACTCTGGAACCTGAGTCTGACTGTCACTGCAGAACCAAGTCACTACTGCACAAAAAAATTCACCAGTCATGGACTGCAATTCCCTGTGCATTTAGTGTTGTGCAGAATAATAAAGAAAAAAAAAGAAAGCCATATCATTTTGGGCAAAGTTACTTATAAAATAAAAAAACAGATTATGTTCCTGTTATTTTTTGTTTGTTAAATGAACCTTTAAGAAACAAACTATTCTAAAAACATACTATGTGAAAATGTGTTGAATATGTATATAGTTCCCTCTCCACTGGAGACTTTAATTACAACCATTGTTTGATTGAAGAGGACAGTTAAATAGATACATTTCAGTGTATACTCTGGTGTGTACGTGGGTTTTTTTTTTTTTTTTTTTTTTTTCAAACTTTGTGGTTAAGTCTTTGCGATGTTAAAACATAGTTTGCTGATTTAGAGTTTATCTAGTGTACAAGACAGTGTAAGAGAAGTGCTATGGTAGAATATCTTTGAAACATACAATATATATGCACACACTAGTAATTGTAATTTTGAAAACTGAGCACCGTCCGCCCCTCCAACTCGAGTTGTCTGGAGGCAAAACTTTAATGTCTTCATTCTCCATCCTGACAGCAAAGCGTTGTACAGCATAAGCTGTATTGAAAGAAATGTCTTGAAACCCCTCTGCTGTTTGGGATTTTTATTTTTAAATGCCCAGACCAAAAAAAAAGTTGAATGCAAACTGTGCAAGTGACTGTTGATGTATCATGGAGGCACAACCAATCTCTAGGGTCACTTTACAATTGTAACTTCTCCTTTGAAGAAGGAAAAAGTGACTGTGACTGATAACCTGCTTGGAACAGTGACTGTTAAATACAGCTTTGTTTTGGCTAGGTCCGCTGCAGTCAATGCTGCTGCAGTGCAAGATGCATCAATTACGTGTACATAAACAACGTGTGTTTGTATTTTTATTTAAATGATAAAAACATGATTACTGTTCTATATAACATATTTTTAAACTACATGTGAATGTTTTATTCCATTTATATGGATTACCTGTAAAATAATAGGATTTTCAATCAAATATAAACAAGTAGCTGTGGTGACGTCACCAGTACATTATGCAAATTAGTACAATTTGAAGGTTCGAACCTTCCTTCGGTAACGTGTTCCGAAGCTTCGAAAGTCAAAATGTACCCTTCGCTGCAGAGCTAGTACTTGCTTATGGTTTATTTAGGTGTTCAAGCACATTTTTCTGTTGACTGGCACATACGGTCATATTTTGAGTTTTTTTCTACCTGGCGCCCTGTTAGGACTAAGGTCATTTCATTTGAAGCAGGTTGCAAATTGTATAGCTGATCTCTCTGCGAATGTGTTCAGCCTTTAGTTTGAAGTTTGTTCTTTCCTGGAAGAAGTGAAATCTCACAGGAGTACCCCTTCTTCTAAGGTTATGTTTACCTTAACAGCTTTATGAACTCTCTTGTGGTTTTATCACATCAGATCTGCTGCTGAAGAGGCTCTATTCTCAGCTGTGCAGTTGAGCTAGCAGGAAAACAAAGTAAATGACAGCTGTCAGTTTTACCCCCACTGTTCCCCAGGCAAGAGGCTCATTGAACAGGTTCATACAATAGCAGGCTCCGAGTGGATTACAAGTCGGCTACACAATTGTGGGGTTTCGGGAGACCCAAGGAGTTCATGTGAGACATAGAGATTGTGCTACTCAATTGTAATTTCAGCCAGTCAAAATAAGTACAGTTTTTGAGCAGGTTAAGTGTATTTTTTTTTTTTTTATCATTATCTTATCCAATTAGTAGGTCATCCCGTTTGTAACATTGTGTAAATTTAAACATGTAAACTACAATTAAATACGTGTGTAATTACGTTTTGAAGCTTTATGTCTCTGGACAATGCACCTCCACCCAGCACAACATCACTCGGAGGCTTCCACAGGAGACCTTCCCACATCTTGTAAATGCCATCCTTAAAACAAAATATGTTATTATGACCTGATGTCCAAATCAGTTTAAGAAAGCTACATGAGGTGGCCCCCCGTGATGCTGTTTTGTATTGTTTGTCAGGAAAATGCAGTCGTATTTCAAATTCCACACGGCTGATTTCTTAGTGTTTCTAAAAAACGGAGTTCTTTACCCTCTGAACAAAAGGGTCAAATCCCTATCTAATGAGTTTGCTTTACCGCAGGGGTCTTTTTCATTGATCGAGTGTCCAATGTAATGTAAGTTAGAAGATAGAGGTGAAGGGGGTGTGAGGGTGGGGGGACTGTTAACAGTTAAGCATAAACACCAGATTGGCAGACCAGGCCTTGTAAATTGTAGTGTACGTTATATAAAATGTAGGGTGTGGAGCAGAGTGTTTTATATTGCTAATGTTGTAAATGCTTGGAAGTATTTTACTGCTAGACTCTGTTGTTCTGTATACAGTAGGAACCATTCCAGTACATTAAAGCAATCAATGAGCTAACAAGCACACAGTTAGGGTAATTGTTTACTGCAGATTTCTCTAAATTTGATGTGTAGTAACTACAGTATGTGAAGCTGTGCTAAATCAACAGGCAACTGTTTGCCCAGTTTTTAAAAACAGATTGTGTTTACATACAATAAATATTTATGTACCCATTAGCCCACTTAAGTGTCGCTTGTAAAAAAAAATTGTGTTTAAAATCTGGATGTACTGCTGTGATGTGAACCACTACCAAGAACGTGCAACGTTTTTCTTGTGTTGGGAAGTGCTCACTTTCATTTTAATGTACCTTGTGTACAGTACTGTTTGTGTATCCTCTTATCTCTTGTTCCAGAAATAAACCGTAACCTGTTCTTGAATCAGTTCCTCCTTCATGTGATTCATTTTAAAGCTTCAGCAGTGGTGCACTGTCAGCTCCTCCTTCATGAGATTCATTTTAAAGCTTCAGCAGTGGTGCACTGTCAGTTCATCCTTCATGAGATTCATTTTAAAGCTTCAGCAGTGGTGCACTGTCAGCTCCTCTTTCATGAGATTCATTTTAAAGCTTCAGCAGTGGTGCACTGTCAGCTCCTCTTTCATGAGATTCATTTTAAAGCTTCAGCAGTAGTGCACTGTCAGCTCCTCTTTCATGAGATTCATTTTAAAGCTTCAGCAGTGGTGCACTGTCAGCTCCTCCTTCATGAGATTCATTTTAAAGCTTCAGCAGTGGTGCACTGTCAGCTCCTCTTTCATGAGATTCATTTTAAAGCTTCAGCAGTGGTGCACTGTCAGCTCCTCTTTCATGAGATTCATTTTAAAGCTTCAGCAGTGGTGCACTGTCAGTTCCTCCTTCATGTGATTCGTTTTAAAGCTTCAGCAGTGGTGCACTGTCATGTTTAGTATGCTATAGTACGACTGGCCAAAAGTTTTACATTATCCCAGAAACCTGTGGAATGTTACGTTAACATATGAAATTACATACTGCTTTGTAGTTTTCCATATACTGGAACTGAATTTACAAAAATAAACGATGAAAAAATGTAGGGTTGTAACAAAGGGTATATTTAGACACATTACCGAAGGGAGGTTGGAACCTTCAATCGTACTACAGTAATTTGCATAATTTAATTTAAAAACAAAGCTTTATTTTGCCTGAGTCCGCTGCAGTTCTTTTAATTGGCTGCAATCAGTAAAGCTTTGTTAGTAGTCATCTACTACTATGACTACTACTACTACTAATAATAATAATGATAATTGGTTGTGCCTCCATGATACATGAAGTTGCTTGCAGTTTGCATTCGACATTTTAATTTTTTTGGTCGTCTGAACATTTAACAAAAAAATCCCAAACAGCAGATGGGTTTTCAAGACATTTCTTCCAATACAGCGTACTCTGTACACTTTGCTGCTGAGATGGAGAGTTAACACGTTAAAGTTCACAAGCTGGAGGGGGGGACGGTGCTCACTTTTCAAAATTATTAATGTTGTCATATTTTGTATGTTTCAAGCATATTCTACCATAGCACTTCTTTCATTGTCTTGTACACTATGTATTCAGTACATATTTTACTGAACCAATTGCTATAGGTAACCTCCATAGCTTTGGTATAATGTACACTGTTCCATACAGGGCAGAGGTGCCAGAGTTTCTATGAATCACAATTGGGTAGTACATTTTAATACAACACCTTCTGTTTAAGTAATATGTATTATACAAATCAAAAGATTGAATTTTGCATGCAGTGACATTTAATGTGTGATGTATAGTATTCACACATTGTGAAACGGTTTCTGTTAAGAGAAAAAAATAAAATAAATACAGTGTGTGCATGTTGCGTGGTGAACCTTCAAAGGTGAAGAGCTACCTTCGAATTCCTGGCTAGTGAACGAACCTTCGAACCTTTTGAACACAGCCCTAAAGAAATGTGACATTTTGAAATCTAACATAACGCACGATTTCCGAAAAGACGCCACAAATCTTGACACGTGTTACTCAATTAGAAGTAATCAAAGGATGATAATTATAAGTAGTAACGAATAGATTTACGCTATATAAGCATGAATTTTACATAGGTTTTGTAACTTCAGAGCTCCGCCATTATTGCAATTCTTAAGGAAGGTTTTAGTAGTCGTCATATCGCCAACAGATGTTATACCAGTCAAAGCACAGTATTTAGGATAATCCAAAAATATACTAGAAGCTGTAAAGCTGCCCCTAGGTCTGAATGCCCAAAAGTCAGCACTACTCACCGCTCAAGAGTTAGAGATAGGACAGCCAGTAGTGTCCACTTAAATTGGAAAGAAAATTGAGTGAAGGTGTCTCTTGGAGAATGGTCTGGTGTCAGGGAGGCCTGCTTAGAAGTCCCTGAGCAAGAAAAACATCAGAGATCACCTTAACTTTTGTCGCACATACAAAGACTGGCCCAAAGATGACTGGACCAAAAGTCTCCCTTTAGCTGTTTTGGAAGGTGAGGTGGATAGAGTCCGTAGGCGCAAAGGAGAAGGATACAAGCCAGAGTGTACTGTCCCCAATGACAAAATACCCGGAGACTGACAGAAAAGCATCCCTAGATCGGGACAAAGGCACAGGATCCCTGCAGGTTTTACCCAAGGGGACAGCTGTGCACAAGGACTGGCACCGAAAACACTCCCTAAGACCACCTCCTTCCTACGGCTCGGAACCCTTTTCTCCAACAGGGATTTCTTCTTCCAAGAGGATGGAGTGCCTTGCCATCAAGCCAAACGAGTGAAGAGATGGTTCCTAAGACAACAGGATCACGGCACTTCAATTTTGACTTGGAAATTTGCCAGATACCAATTTTATTGAGAATGTTTGGCATCTGACATGACAGGCAATCGAAACGAACTGGAATAAAGTGTAAAGGCTGCACGAAGAATCTAAAGGATAACTCGACCCTTCAGCGCCTCTTGAGTCCATGCCTGAGAGGAACAGTGGAATGAACTGTAAATACCGAGAACTATTATGGCTTCTGTAGGACTTTTGCGAAATAGAATGTCTTAGTCTCTTTAATTACATGATAAATACAAATAATCATTTTTTTTTTTTTTTAATTGTCTCAATCCTAACATTCTAGGGTGCTGTAACACATTTGGCCATAGCTGTACATTCACCTATAGTCAGGATTCTGTTCCAGCTGCTTCATCACAAACCAGACATTGTTGGGGTCCCAGTTTGTTTGCATTACCTAAGGTAGTTTTAACAGCAGGCACTAAGCTTTTACCCTGAAACAAACCATCCTCCTGCTGCTACCTGCAGCAACAAGGGTTCTGAATGCCGTCAGCTCTTAAAAACGAAAGCAATTCTAAGTCATGTCCCCATTAGAACCTAGCAGTAGAAACTACACTTTTATGATTTCCATTGCATGAGAGTAGATGTTAAAACGTCATGCTGATTTGAACTCGGCTCTTGCCAAGATAAGCACCTGCTAAGACGTAACTTTACAGTAAACTAATGTGATCCATCTGCGTCTCCGTCCATTTGAGTTTCCTTCCATCTGATGATGTAGATATCCTTCTACCTGGTTTTGATGGCAGAAGTGTAATGCTGGCTCCAGGGATCAGCTTATTTTGCCTCCCCAGCACATCAGCACACACAATGGCTGCGATGCTGGCTCCAGGGATCAACCACAGTGCGGTCTCCCCAGCGCATCAGCATGACAACCATAGGGATTGAGCTAAGTAGGGTACATCTCTGGGGTCTTCAAGTGGACACCTTCCATCTGTGGTGTTTTGTCGACAGTGATTCTGGCGTCCCAGCATCACCCCCTTCCATCCCCCAGTCAACTCAACCCAGCTTGCTTACCCGTACATCAACGTTGCTTTCTTGCTACCCCAGCCAGTTGTGGCTCTTCTCTGCTGCTTCAGATAATTTCTTCACTGTGTGATGCAACTAAATCCGATGTCTCTGAGAAACCGGGTTGTGGAATGTGCCCCAAATCCTCGACAACCCACCTCCACTGGGTAAACCTGGTTCCATTTTAGGAGCTACTGCAGTTTCTTCCTCTCATACTGCAGTTTCTTCCTCTCATACTCCTCATCTTCAGCATCCTCTCGTGGCACTGTTAACTCTACCAGGTGAACAAGGCGTTATAAAAGGAGATCTCCTATTGTTCCTATATGTTTACAAGAAACATCTTAAAGCTCATTTTTTCTGTACGGGCTTGTGAGTTAACTGTCTTAATCTAAAATATACGGAGATCTACACATTTAAACTAATGGTTAGCTCTGGCACACTCTGCAACGTAGTACAGTTATTCTAAAGGTATGGGAGGTAGGGCTTTTTCTTGTAGAGATCCTGAATTATGGAATGCTCTGCCTTCATTTGTCAGGGAATCTGGGACCGTTACAGTTTTCAAGTCAAGACTAAAGTCACACTTTTATAAAATGTCTTTCTTATCTTGGTGGGTTTTAATATACTTTAAAATTGCTGCTTTTGTATTACGTGTATACTGTTATTTAAATCTGTATTGTATTCTAGTTTGTATTTTTTTCTGCTATGTACTCTACAGTGCTTTGTGATACTTTTATATAAAAAGCGCTCTATAAATGCAACAAATAAGTAAAATAATGTGCAGCTTACAAAGCAAGTATTTTATTTTCTTTGGAATGGCTAAAGATAGAGTTTACATCTAACTACAGTTGTGATTTTGCATTATGTCAACACAGAAAGACTCAATAGCTTATAGTGACAAAGAACTACTGGTGTAGACATATATAGATTAGTTGACTGGTCTGATGTTATGAGTTGACTTGTCTTTAATAAATTTATGTCTCCAGTGTTCAAAGAGGTACTGTAATGTTGTAGTCCCAGTAATTAAGTGGATCACACAACTCAAGTCATTGTTTTCTTTTACGAGTTGGTTAGAATGCATTAGAAGTCTGACAAACTTCCTGGCATTTCAAACAGGTTTCACTGCGAAAATAATGCAATTGTGCGTACAAGTGATGGAAAAAGATATTTTCTTAGTTTCACAATGCTCCTTTCTCAAGCACAGCGTTTTTACTTTGTAACACAACATACATACTCTACTGGATTAAGCTGTTGGATGCATTGTTTGCATGACCAGGTTACCTAGAAGAATGAACTCTGATTTGCTTTCGACAATTTATCAAGCTGAATGGAGGGAAGAAAGTAAGTCTGATGTGGAAATGTAGTCTTAGCAAGCTTTACAAGTTTGACAAAGTTCCTTTTACTTTTCATGTTGGTTTATCCCCTGCACCTCCCCCTCCTCCCCTCCAAAGCCTGACATCTTCATCAAGTTCACAGTGGGCTGCCTTTGTTTGCTTTCGCTCCAGTGCCTGATGAGATTTGGTCCTCATAGTTTAGTGGCACAAGGACAGGACTGTGCCATGGCAAGGGTGTTTTTGTCTTTCTCTCATGCTTTTTTTATTTTGTGAAACCACAGTATGGTCATTGTTTGCTACTGAATGATTGTGGCCACTCTTTGTAGAACCAGGACTCGGGCTTTGACTGTGAACCGATTCTTTTCTTCAGTGTGAAAAGGGGCTAATCCATGTAAATACCAGCCACCGAATAAAGCTTTACAGAAAGGGGAAAAGACTGCTAAGCGAGAGGCCAGAGGTCAGCAATTTAACCTTTAACCTAACAAATAAGAAGCATGAAAGTCCCCGAATTAGTTTACAAAGGCAAGCTCCTGCGCTCTGTCAGTTTTTCTCTAATCTTTTCGCCCAGCGTAAAGGATTGACTGACAGACACAGCTTTGTGCGGCTGGAAAGTAAACTTAAAAAGGTGAAATTGTGATGTTGTATACATGGGAATTTAATGCTTGTTTTTATAATGGGGACTAGTTTAATTGTTTAACTTGGCTGTGCTCCTGCTTTAACCAGTCAATTCATCCCCACCAGGCCAATTTACTGGTGTTTCCTATACTACTGCACAGTAACAGTGTGCACTGAACAGGTCTACAGTATTGAAAGAGTTAAATACCAAACAGTAAGTAGGTATACCTTTCCTGGCAAGAGGCATCTTGGTGCTTTACTAACTATGCCAGCTGTATTATTATTATTTATTATTATTATTATTATTATTATTATTATTATTATTTTTTCTTTTTCAAATGGGAATAAACACTCATTTACAGCAAGTTCCTGTGTCTACCCTCGAATATGAGATGGGTTATGTATTTTATAAATTGGCAGTCACTGTAAACCAGGCTTTAAGATGATTATTTTTAGTGGTATCCAATTTAAATGTTTGCACAGTCAAAGCAGGGACCTGTTTACTGTTGGAACAATCTCAGCACGTTGGCAGCTTCAAGCACATTTTCTCAGTTTCAGAAAAGCCCTGATAACTTCAATTAGCACAGTCCCTGGTGTCAGGCAGGAGTAATAGACTGCACTGTTAGCTGTGAAGTTTTCATAACCTTGGTACATAAAAAAAAAAAAAAAAAAAAAAAAGGCTCTGCTTTAGATCCAAACGGCAGCTGTATTTAGATCAATCACTGTTCAGATTAATTAAATAGACCCTTTTGTGTTTTTGCCAACTATTATTGTGGTCACATACTACTTTTTGAAAGCATTAATTAAAGGCAGAATTGTGTTTTGTACGACAGTTTAAAGTAGTACTTTTATAACATCTCCATTTTGTGAATATTTAATTTCTTAATGTTCTGTTGTGTGTCCTCCTGTCATTCTGTTGTTTTTCTAATGTCCTGACCATTCTGGCAAAAATATCCTTTTTCAAATGCTCAAGTGAGGTTAGTTTTAAAAACGACCACTATCTGTACTTTCAGTCCTCTACAGCCTAGGCAGCTGTGAGTTCGTGAATGGAAAATCTCACCGCTCAATACAGCTTGCCTAGCGGCCGTTTCTCAAAGCATTCAGCTTGTTCTTGCTGGAGTAGTTAAGCATTGTAAATAATGATCGCAGCAGATTGTTCAACAGACATTGCTCTTTGTGGCAAACGGCTTACTTTGAAAACGCTGTTTACTTGAATTTGCGGTGTCAGTAGAAGACTTGGAGCAGTGTGGATAAAAAGTTCAGGTGCCCGGAAGGAACAAACTGTCCAAGCCTAGCAGGCTTTCATTTGTAGCTTAGTACGGCATTGCAAATCTTTTTCTGGTTCAGATGGCAGAATATGTTTTGTTGTATAGTGTTTGAGTACCTGTCTCTGTGTCCGTACTGCACTCAAACATAGTAGGAATGCCCTGGATTCAGATTAAATACCTTTTCAAGGAAAGCCGTGGTGTGGCTAAAGAAGTATAGTAACGGTAAACCGCAATTACACACACCATTCATATTAAATAGGGCTTTCTCAACACAAGGTGGTATTTATCCCACCTTACCTGCGCTATATAAGAGATCTGGTAATCACAGTGTTCATGTGTGCCCACCTGTGCAGGTAAACAATAGACCATCTGGGCAGGCAGCAGGTCTAACAGCTGTGGCCAGACTGTGCAAGCTATCCACAGAAGTGCTGTAGTGCACAATGCATAATTGAAGCATTTATTTTACCAAAACGTACACATTTAAAATGTTAGATAATGAAAGGAAATTGTTCTAACTCAAGGATTCTCATCCATACAGTAGTGGGAAAAAAAAAAATTCCGCAAAGGTTTGTCTCAGGATTAGGCAGGCTTTTTATTGGTGTGTTTCTTGTTATGTTATTGTGCTATTGCTGCAGCCTTCTCTGTCTGTCTGCCTTCCTGCCACACTGAAGTGCTCTACTAGGAGTGTTTCTGGGATACAGGGGTGCCCAGCGTTTACAGAGCAGAGGGCTGCATAGCAGCTTTGGGACAGCAATGTGACCAAGTTGCATGGATTGAAATTTCAAGCACCTTTTTCAAGTGCATTTATTTGTGTTGCAGCCATTTCAATATTTCAGCTTAATTAATTACAATCTTAATACATTTTAAACCATTTGTTGTCATTTACTCCCTCTGTCAATAACTGGTAAAAACATTAACCCCCAAAGCATTAGCATGTATTCTTGTTGCCAGTGACAATAACACTCAGTTCAATAAATTTAAAAGTATCAAATCATTTGCTGTATTACTATTGTTGATAAGTCAGAGCCCCATGAAATTATTTTTACTTTTTATAATTGTTTTATTTTTTGCAAATGTAGTTTTGTTACAGATACACATTAATAAAACAACTCAAATAGATGTATATCAATAATAGTATAGTATATATCATGCTTTAACTACATACATTTTCTATTAAACACAATACACTCTCTTGTTTTACATTTTGACATAAACAGACACAGAAAAATAATTAGTTATCATAATTTTTCATTAGCAACAAGAACGGTAACGTACAGTCCCTCACTGTTTAATTAAGTTAGTTACAGTAAATACTGCCCTCACTGTTTAATTAAGTTAGTTACAGTAAATACTGCCCATGCCTTCTGTACAAAATACAGTACGGTAAAATAACTAATATATATTTACACGGCCGCGAGAACACAAAAGAAAATATGGCAGCACCCAAATATTCTGAACTGCTTAAATTGTGCAAAGCAAAGTCACTTGTGTGGAATCGTTTCCTAATAAAATAATCTAAAAACGACGGCTGTATAGCATTAAACATTGCAGTATGTTGTTTATGCAAGGCTGATGTAAAACATGCTATTGGTACCAACAACCTTACATTCAGTGGTGTAGTCCTACATCTTTGATTTTTCTAAAACAAATGACACAAATTCACCATTTATTTGTACATTGAACTTGAGGTAACATTTTTAATAGGTAATGAATGCATCTCACATGTGACTTTCAGGCTGCTCCCCCTTGAGCAGGGCTTCTGGATTTGGCTTGTTTTGAAAGCATCTAGCTGGTAAATGTTTTTGATGGTTTGGTTAATTTTTGGCTTTTTGTCATGCTTGTTTTTTTTCTATTCCTTTCAATTTGAGGTCTTCCCACGTGCAGAACTTCAATCACCACGATGCCTTGTATAATGTATCACATCCTCCCCCTGTCTTGAATCACCACGATGCCTTGTATAGTGCCCCCCCTCCCCCGTCTTTTCTGTAGAGATCTGCATCCAATAAAATTACAAGTTACACAAAGTTTATTTTTTATTTGTCACCAATTTAAGAACTGTATCAATGCAATTACAATTTTTTTAAATGTATTTTTAAAGACTATCTGCCCACAGTTCTGGACAATGTAATTTTACACAATATTATGAATATATTGGGTTGTATGTCTAAATAGATGAATAAGTGACAATACTATTATTATATATTGAGATGACACACATCTGATCAGATATAATACAGGGGTTCTGGTACTGTAAGTTGGGAGAAATAAACAAGCAAAGTAGATACATAAGTAAATAGTTTATAACAATTAAAATAAAAAATTAAATCAGTGTTTTTAGAGAATTTTATATAGCTTTCAAACCAGCACTGTTGCACGTACTTTAGAGAAGCCAACAAAAACTAGTTAACTGGGCATTTCATACGAGAGTTTAATTTGTCATGTTACATTCTAATACTTTAAATTCCATAAAAATTAGAAAAAGCACGTTTTTTATAGATGTAGATTTGTTTTGGTAGCAAAAAATCATCAGCATCATTCGATGTTGAATTCCAATATGTATCGCAATGCATATCGCAATAGTGTCATCAGTATTGCAAAATCTTGCAATACAGCCCCAATACCCGCCCCTACTACAAAGTGTGTCGTTTTTACACCCCTTAATCTACAGTCAATTACTGTGAGGTGATGGGTAGTCTACATCTTCAGTAAGTTGTCTCTGGCTAGGGTTGAGTTATTACAAATAAACAATACAGTACCCACCACCTCAACAATAGTCAATTGGGTTTAAACTTTAAAGGAGAGTAAATGATGTTATTTTTGAAAACATGAGTGCTGTGTTAATTCCTTGCAGACTGTCCCGCCCTCCTTTTCCTCTGCTTCACCCACATATTGATCATGCTGCATGTTTTGTTTCTCGGTGGCGTTTAACATTGTAGTCTTTCATGAGTCTCATGGACTGTATGCACAGAAGACAGAGAGGTTTGCCCTCCTTCTCAATTATAAAATATTTTTCTGTTCATTGGTCTTGAAATATTCGAAACTCTTCTTGTGCTTTTCATTTTTTTTCCCACGCTGCTGCCTTTGCTTGCTGGAATTCACTATCTCACAAACTGGCATGCATGTAGAAACTGTTGTCGGTCTGTCATTAGTGTTCATACGGAGTACGTGCACAAATATATTCCTGTAGTATTATGCAAGTTCCTGCTTAATCCCGGTCTCCTGCCTGCCTGCTGTATAAGGCTGCTGTCAATCAAGTGCTTGGCAGCGGCTCCGTTCATTGTGAGCCACATATCAGGTTCAGTTGGAGAGACTCTGCGGGACGCATTAAAGGGCTTGTCGGGCTGTGCTTTGGACACCCTTGGTATAGAAGTTTCGAGGTTCTGTTAGAACGTTAGTAGAGTGTTAAGCATTTTGCCTAAATGTTAACCGCTGTTAAAAATGTATTTGTTAGCCTTGATAGAAACCGTGCAATGCAAGAATTTCATAATCATTCTATCTTTTCTGTGTACAAGTAAAATGTGTATACATACAAATACTTGTACATACTGCAGTAATTATAAAGTGCTGTAAATATATGATGGATTTCCTGATTGGTTACAAATGTTTCCAGTATGTTACAATTTAATCTTTGAAATGGAAACTAACACTCCTGTGCTATATTCCTTTTGAAAATGAAAATAAGAGTTTCCTGAGGAAATATGAAATAGTTCATTGTTCTGTACACCCACATGCTGTACTGTAGAACGACCTTACTTTAAGACTAACTCAGGCCTTACTATCCTGCAGGATCTATGTCAGTGTCTGGGTAACGATACAGACATCTTGCTGTGCTGGATTCTATGTAAACAGATGAATAAGTGACAACACTGACTACCCCCCTCTCTCCCCCAGCCCCCAGCACAACTGACTGGTGAAATGTTTATGAACGGTGTAATGCCTATATAACACTTTTCATTGTGATCCGTTAGCTTCAGGAATCCGATCGGAACGCCCTCTGAATTACACTCTGGTGGAGAGGTGTTGCTTTGTACATTAAATGCAGTGCTATAGTGACAGACTTCAAATCCACTAACAGGACGCATGCATCTGATTCACAGGCACTTGCACTTCTGGGAACAAAATAGAGAAGGAATGCTTTCATTGTGAGTTTTGTCTGGTTTGCTGGGTATAGACAAAGACAGTGTGAGTTAAAGGAATCATTATGCATTGATATTATTGAGCATTATACACAGGATTAAAAAATGCAACTACTGCCATCCCATCATATTAAACTTTTGGGGGTGAGACTGTAAACGCAGCAACATTCAGTGCTACTGTGCATCTAACAACACAATACCTGGAACAATGAACAGCAAACAAAAAAGGATAATTGAGATCGCCCTGCTCTACTGGAGAAAAATGTAAGATCACTGTGGGTCCGTGACATCCAAGAAAAGAAAAGGTACGGTGAATATCATCGTCTGATACAGGAGCTCCGGTTTGATGAAGGCAGATTTCAGTCCTACTTAATGTTGCATTATACAGCTCTGGTAAACCAGAAATCAGGACCACAAGCTTTTCCTCCATTGTACTTAATTTTTTTTTCTTACTCGCAAAGGAACTTCCTACTTTCTCCTGATTGGCTGCTGGTAGTTTACGTCACGGCGTGAGAGTGTTTTTTTGTATACTTCAAACGGGATTCAAGGTGGGCTTTCTTCAGTAATGGCTTCATTCTTGCCACCCTACCATACAGGCCAGATTTGTGGAGTGCTTGGGGTATTGTTGTCACATGCACACTTTGACTGGTCTTATACCCATCCCCTGATCTGTACCTTGTATTTAAGTTTTGTAATGTTAAAACATTATTTGCTTATTTAGGGGTTCTTTGCTTGGACAATACTAACCAGGCCTGTCAGTATGCATCAATCTAAGTAGTGTGTGTATGTAGTTAGACATGGGTTAAGCGCTCATAAAAACGTACCAGAAGCACATCCCTGTGCAGTTTGGTGTCAAACTTGACTCTAGCAAGTTTCCTTTTTTAAAAAAAAATGTTTTTGCAGAACACTGCAGCTTAAACTAAAAGCCTATCAATTGGAGAATAAGACGTGCATTCTAGAATAGTGGGGGTGCAAACCTGGCTGAATCGGTTTAGGATCTAATAGAAAGGGATCGTTGCAAACGACACCCCTACAGTCTTTCTGTGTCAGTGCAAGTCTTAACTATCCAGCGCTGCCGTTGTGCTTTGAAGAATACGAAGCCAGGCTGGGACACGGTAATATGACCTGATGCAACCCAGACTCTCCTCGCTTTCATTGCTTCCTTCCTGCCTTCACAATCCTTGATGGGTTCCAGTCTGTTACCTCCGTATTGCTTCTGCATTAGGGGGCTACTTAACTTCCCCACACAAGTTTAGGATCATATGCATTATATCAAATCTTTCATTGTATTGGAAAGGACTTTGTTTTAAATCAGCTTGTCAATCTCTTGACGAAAGAGCCTGAACCCCTGTGGGTAACAGCGTCAAAACAAATGAAGGACTTCTGCTTTTTTTATACTCACTGTCCAAGAAACAAAAAATATTTATCTTCTTGTATTCTGTTTACTACTTTCACCTTTTAAAATGAGTTTACGTTATTATAATTTAAAATATGAAAGACCATTATTGGTACAATTTCTTAATTCAGACTTATTGTCATTATTATTTATTATTTTTCTTCTTATTATTATAGTAGAAAAACATATTTTGGAAATAATTTAAAACTTGTAGGAATTCTCAGATATATTGGGTTCAAGAAACTAAACTTTAATGATTAAGAGTAGAGGTATTTTTCTATGTCTTTTTTTATATGAAGAAGTACATCTGATAGTCAGATAAAATTGGAAGTTAAGTTTACTGTGGTAAATTTGCACAGTGATTTAGTACATTTCTGTTTAGTTATCCTATGCATTAATGTGCTTTACCATACCTCTCTCTTTTGATCCTCGGTTGGAAGGTCTTGTTATCATTCCAGCTCTTTATTTATTTATTTTGTATATATTTTTTCAATCTGCAGTATGTTGGTCACATTAAACAGTTATCTGAACAATTGGCTGGGAAGACTAACGATGTTCTCCAAGGCAGAGATCTACATTTCTCAGTAACCCAGCACAGTAAGAAATAAAGATTAAACGTTTTGCCTTCACAAAAACGAGAATGCAATGTAATTATACAGTTGTAGTCAAAAGTTTACATACCCCAGTGGAAATATATAATTACTAGAAATGTCTCACAACGAATTTTAGGAAAAATCTTTTGTAGCAAAAGTTTTGCTTTTGTGGATGAGGAAAAAAGTTACAAGAAATAGATATCTACAATTATTTATTTCAGCAATTTTTTTTGCAAAACTCCAAAAATGCAAATTCAAAAGTATTCATATTCTTTGATGCTATGACAGTATTATCTACAAGATGTTAGAAATTTCAATATGATAATGCAGAACCAAATTCTAAAAAGTCTAAAAATGCTGGATTGTAGGTGAATATTTTTAGAATATAAAAGGGTTAGGCATATGATGATTGCTGTCATTACCAATAAGTCAATATGGGGAAAAAGTAAAGAGCTATCTGAAGACCTTAGGCAGAAATTATTTATTGTCATAAAGCTGGAGAAGGATACAAGAAGATTTCCAAGCATTTGAGTATCCCAATTTCAACTATTGTTCATATTATCAAGAAGTACAAGACTTCTGTACTGTCACAACGCATCCTCGGGCTGGAAAAAGGAAGATTCTTTCAGCAAGAACAAGTAGAAGAATTGTGAGGAAGGTTAATAACAATCCGAGATTGACTGCCAAAGATATTCAAAGTGAAATGGCTGCAAGTGGGACTGGGGTTTCCATTTCAACCATAGGTCGAGTATTGCATGGTGAACGTCTCAATGGTTGCAGGCCAAGGAAAAAGACATTCTTAGGACAAAGGTTTTGTGGAGTGATGAAACAAAAATCGAGCTATTTGGTCACACTGGTAGTCGTTATGTTTGGAGAAAGTCTGGTGAGGAGTACAAAGAAAAGAACACCGTACCTACTGTCATGCATGGAGGTTGTAATATCCTTCTGTGGGGCTGTTTTTCCTCTAATGGCACAGGAAATTTAGTTCCAATACATGGTAAAATGGATTACATAGCATACCAAAAGATAATGGCCAATCTGCTGAATCCCTCCGCTACAAAACTTTTTAATTGCAAACAACAACGATCCAAAGCACACATCAAAATCTACTTCAGAATGATTAAAGAAGAATAAAATAAAGGTTCTGGAGTGGCCAAAATCTCAGTTTAAATCCGATTGAGAATCTTTGGTATGAGTTGAAGGCTGTGCGCAAGAGAAGTTCTCGGAATTTGATTGAACTGGTACAGTTTTGCATCGAAGAATGGTAAAGAAATCACTAAAGAATAGAACTACAGAACAGTTAGAAATGATAGAAATCACTTTGTTTGTGGTTTTTCTCTGTTGTCTGCGATGGTATAAAAACATGAACTGTTGCCACTTGCCAGAGATGATTAGGAATTGCGTACAGTATTTCAGCTTACAAAACCTTCTTCCTTCTTCTGTGTCCCAAACACACACAATTCCTTGGTGTTTATTTACTACATTCTTCATATTTAGCCTTGGTGTGGCAGTTTGTTAAGCTGTAGGGACCCTGCGTGCCACCGCATAAATTGCAGCAGTAGGCGGTTACCGATTTACTGTGTGAAAGTGCAATTAATCAGGACTCTAAACAGAAGTGCTGGGCATGGTCTTTATAAAAGTAAATCCAGAGGATTTTGTTATATACCGTCCTTTAGTGCACAACACCTTAAAAATGTGAGAAAACATAATACATTACAACAAAACAAGCCAGGATTGCACACTTCGTCAACGATTTTAGAATTTGTATGATATAACATGTTTTTAAATATAAAACATTAACAGTTATATAAAATAGATTAACTGTAACAAGAAAGCTCTGTGTTTCAAAGTGTTTTGCCACCTAGTGAAATTTCCCTTGGTCACGTCCTGTTTGGATAGCAGTGAGTAACAGCTTCAGTGGTGGGCTGTGGAATTAAACTAACCAAAATACTGTCTTGTGGGGAATTCTGTACAGCACAACCATGGCAGAAATTGATTACTCAAGCCTTGCAGCTGACCATAATACACCTGAAAAAATAGACCTTAGCAGTCTCTACAAATTTGCACCCTGTGGTATCACCATGATATGATAAACTGGTTCACAACTGCAAGTATGAACTCACTGACAAAGCTACACTGATCTCCGTATATACTGTACACTTTATATTTACATGCTTATTATTTAATATTAGTTTATATGACTATGATAAAGGTAACAGAAAGCAGCAGCTAATCTTTCTAAAGTTATACTGTTGTATTTCAACAATCATATACCTTTCTGAATAAAACTAAACAAGAAACAGTGATAAAAAAATCTAGCAAAACATTAATTACTAAGCAGCGGGGTTCCGAAAAATATAGTTACATGTCCTCGCGTGTTGTTACAAGTGTTGCACCTGTAATGTTTAAACCAGCTTTACTGGTAAGTGTGAAGTTGTCAGGATGTTTACAGTGAAAAGAAAAATGACAGGTACGTTATTTAAACAGCTATAGCAACACGTGGGAATGGTATATTTTTCGGAACCCCGTTATTACTCTTTAGTGGACCAGTGATAATGTTGGTAATGCTTATAAAAAGTAAGGACGTTTTAAAGCATTGGTTATTACCTCAAGGAATTTAAAACCTGTTTTTTGTTGTTTTAGTTGCTGTCGGCACATATGAAATATATCATTACACACTGCAAGTACCGTCTCTATGCCGATGATACCATTCTATATTCATGCAATTCGTCCCTAACCTTGGCAATTAATAATTTACAATCTGATTTTAATTCCATTCAAAAAGCTTTCATTGATCTAAAGCTTCTTTTAAATTCCAGTAAGACTAAAGCTGCGGTGTTCTCTGCTGCAAGGAAAGCTGCTCCCGTGACTCTAACTTCAGTTACTTTAGATCACAAGGACATTGAGTTTGTTGATTATTACAAGTATTTGGGTATCTGGTTGGATATTTTAAGGCTCATATTGAGCATCTTGCAAAAAACCTGAAATTTATGTTGGATTTTTTGTACAGACTGAAATCGTGTTTTTTTTTATGGGAACAAAAGAGAGCCTTATTGCTTGTATGTTTTTGCTGCAAATTGACTATGGTGATGCAGTATATAGGTTTACATCACCTTCAACTTTAGGTAAACTGGACTCTGTGTATCATAATATATAATGGTAATAGGCGTATCAAGGTTTTCCGAGACCTTGAGGTGTTTGTGTGTTTTTTTCGTCTTTGTTTTTTAAACGCACAGCACAGTTGTACTGGAGCTTCATCCTCTGAGAGCATCACCCTTCGCATTACTGCTTTTTCCACCTCTGCAAACATCCTATTAAACAAGGAGCAAGGCAGCCTGTTCATACAGAGCACAATTAAAATGGAAATATCCAAAAGACATGGCAGTTTTAGTGTGCTGTAATATAAAAATGCAGATTCAGTTATTGATGACTGCCTGTTTGAAAATCATATGGGGGAAGCATTAAAGCTGCCTCAGCATTCTTAAAAAAAAAAAAAAAAAAAATAATAATAATATTTGAGCATCAAGACTTTGATGTGCAGAGAATGCTATCCCCCCCCCCCCCCCCCCCCGAACCCAAATAGAATTCTCTATTGAGCCTCTGTGCCGCGTTGGCACTTGCGATGGTGCGAAATGAACAGAATTACTGACTCTGCCAAGGTGTATTCATTTCAATTCTCACTCATTATTCCTGTCAGATGAGTGTTAAATTATATACTAGACAGAAGTTATTCGGTATTCTGGGGTTGAATGCAGCTCTTTGCCACAAATGTGGCAGTTTTCACAGTCAAGAATGTCAGCTCTCCTCCAGCCCTGTGTGTAGCAAGCAAAGGAACTGTACAAATAAATGTGCAGCACAGCCGCACCCTTTGTGTGTGTTTTGTGTAGGGTTATTATAATGGTGCTGGGGTAATCTGCATGTTTTATGACTCTGGAGAATAGGAGTTCATTTTCAAAACAGTGTTATGTTTACTTGGTGTTGAATGAGACTAGCAAAATGTCTATCTCCCCACTCCCTTTTGATTATTTTTTTATTTTTTATAAGGGAACAACAAGCGTGAACAACTGTTTGTTCCCAAAAAGAAAAAAAACAAATCCATCACAATTACAGTTGTGAAGCTTCCCTTTGTGCTTCAACTGGCTTTTTTTTGTAAACCAAAAGGAAATTGATTAAAAGACTTGAGGACATCAAAGAGGGTTTTCCCTCTGACTGGAGGTTAGAAGTTTAGCCTGAATGCAGGTTAGTTTTTGCTTTTTTAGCTGATACTCATTATCTTCTCATTTTAATCTGAGTAACTCCCCCCACCCGAGGTTAGTTAGACTTCAAGGGCACACAACTCTGGTGAGATATGACACTTTGTTCTTTGTACTGCTATTACCATGTCTTGCTTACTCTACTTCATTGCACAGGATAAGCAAATTGTGTTTCATTGACAGCATTTGACCTGTCATTTTTGTAGTTTTTTTTTTTCCATAAATGATACACTTCAGTGATGTTATATTTCCCCCCCCCCCTCCCCCATTCCCCCCCAAAATATTTAGTCCCCCCCCCCCCCCCCCCCCCCCACACACACCACATCTATAATAAAGACTGTGCCGGAACTGTCCAAAATTGAATCTGTCAGTACAATTGCTTGATCCCCTTTACCACATCTATAATAAACACTGTGCCAGTACTGTCCAGAATTGAATCTATCAATACAATCGCTTGATCCCCTTTACCACATCTATAATAAACACTGTGCCAGTACTGTCCAGAATTGAATCTATCAATACAATCGCTTGATCCCCTTTACCACATCTATAATAAACACTGTGCCAGTACTGTCCAGAATTGAATCTATCAATACAATCGCTTGATCCCCTTTACCACATCTATAATAAACACTGTGCCAGTACTGTCCAGAATTGAATCTATCAATACAATCACTTGATCTTTTGTGCAATGCTGCTTCAAACATGACAGGTAAAGGGACTCAAAATGACAGATTTTAAAACATCTGTACAAACATTATTTTTGCATTTCTTTTCCATACTTTGTTAATTCATGTACAGCATTATCATCAATTTCCTCTGTGTTTCAATTAAAAAGTATCCAGTTGTTGTATTCTGAATTCAGTCATGTTAACAAATCAACAAAGCTCTTTCCATTTTGTCTATATTGCAGGTAGTTCTCAGCTGCAAACTACTGGCTGTAGTCACTTCTACACAGATTGTATACTGTATACCCTTTCCATGGATTTCTAGAAGGCTCTGGCTGTGCATTGTCTAACATGTGCAAAAGTTGACATCACAATATGACTATATAATGTAATGGCTTATTACCAGTTTCCATAATCATCTTATACTGATAAATCAAAATACTATTACACAGATCTATTACATTTTTGGAACTTTGTTACAAAGCAATATAAAAATACATTTCAGGAGCATTCTAATATGGATTTTAAATAAAAATCATATTTAACTGGCTGTTGTACTGTTAATAAATATGCAACAGAAATGGTCCTGTGCCCACATTCTTCACACTTTTTGAAATGTCTACAGACTGCCTCGATTTGTGCTTTGCTACAAATCCTTAGACACACAAAGGAATACGTTTGAAATTCAGAATGAGGTGTTCAGATGAAGGAAGTGTCTCACTTTTCCATGAAAATTTGAGCTTGCCTTTCGCCGCTTGTAGAACTGAAGAGGTAAACATTTTGCTCAGAATCTCAGCTAATGCAAACAGTCGTGTAATATAATTTTGTGCTACATCCAATGGGGCTGGCACTAGCATACTCACACAGGGTGAACGCTGGGTATGCCTGTCTGAGAAGAGAGTTACTGTGCAGCACTGACTCTGCTGTGTGGAAGTAGCTAACGCAGTGCTGACACAAAGAATACGCTACGTACTTTAATACAATGGCAGCTTGGTAAAACATGGTAAACAGGAGCTGTCAGAAGCACTATCACAAACAAGTACGTCTGCAACATTTAGCTGTTTTTTTTTTATGGAAAAACTTTTCAAATTTCATCTTCAAACTCAATGTAAAATATGGGATTTCGTTTTTCTTTACAGTCAGATCTTTCCAAACACTGTTGGGAACCTGATAAATATACATTGTACTGAGAACATCATTCAGGAAAACACTCTAGAGCTTACAGTATGTGTTTTTACAAGGTAACACATCATCGACTGTGCTGTACCGCTCGCTGTAACTTCACTAGAACCACCGAAACACAGACATGCACGGCAGTCATTTCAGGATGGTCATCCTTTTTAAACGTTTACTGCGGTACGCTGTGGTTCAAAACTTAAGGAAGTGAGGGAAAGAAATGTAAAAGCCTAGTGAACTCATGATAAAACTGGCTCCTTACAAAAGCTTATTTAACCATGAGTATGGTGGTTCAGGGTCTTGAGCACAGTCTGACCATTTCAAAGTTAAAGTGAGGCTGGATTAACAGTATTGTTTGTGGGGCTTACTTTGGACCAGCACAGAAGCGTAGAGAGTGATCGTCTAGTTGTGTGGATTTGGTTGGCTTTTCAAATACCCGGTACCACACACTACATGCAAAGGGGGATAAAGGAACCACCCAGCCTGACTCTGTATATACTGAGACTCTTGACTTATTCATTGCCTTAATTTAACAAAGGGGTCAGGAAACACTTGACAATTAAATTCATTCATACACCCCAGCCCCAAAATCTGGCAATTCAATCTTTAAAAAGGAGAATCTCTTCTTTGAGAAGCAGATTTAATAGCGCATGTTGTTTTTCTAAAGTTCATAAGAAATATAAAAGGTTATTTTGTAGAAGTAAATTTAGGTTTAGGTTTTCTGTTGGGTTTCCAAATATTTTGTTTAAATATGTTGCGTCAAAAATGGAAGAAAATTAATTAGGAAATTTGTGGATAAACACAGGATTCGATAAAAACTTTTGTTTATAATGCTAAACTACTGTGTTAATGTTAGGATTGGAGAATGCTTTCCTATAGTAGAGCTTCGATCCTTAACCACCACAGGAAATCTGCACAACAGTTTTACAGTTTTCCCCATGCATTTCTCATGGTTATACCGTCCTTTTTCAGTGTGCTTTACCATACCTCGCTGGATTTTAAAATGCTTTCCTATGCTTTACCATGCTTTCACTGGGATTCATTGAACTGTACTTTTCTACAGTAAACTTTAATAAACAGTGTGTTTAAAACAAAACTGTAAGGGGACTGTCTTTCTAATAACAATATTCATTCATACTTTGCCCATATGAGAAAACTAAACAGGGACAAAAGAAAGTACGCAAGTGTTGCTGCCTGGAAACCTTCATCTGCTGCCAAAGTATTTCAACAATTTATTGTTTTGGATTTGCAGTGCAGAGCTTCCCTTCCAATCCCTAGCTAATTAATCCTGTTAATTCTTTATAGTGCATGTGATCCTCTCACGGCAGGGACGCGGCAGGCTTGCTGTTTAAAGGGAAGCTGTCTGGGAAGGCTGAAGGGTGCTGTGATGGTAAAAAGTGAGGGCTGGCAGATGTGCCCAGTCTGATTTCCAAGAGCAGGAGCCATAGTTTTGTTTTGAGGCTTTTTCAAAAGATTTTTTTTGGCAAGCTATAATAGCAAGTGATCTGAAAATATACCTTAACCATGTCCCAGGCTGATTAATTTGGTTTCGTTTTGTCTGACATGTTTAAACTTGGCCTGGCAGCCAGTTTCTTTATAGGAGCATGTGCTCGTCAAGCATTTAACGTTAACTTTTCTGTTTGTGTTACAAGGGGTTTAGATCAGGTAGCAGCATATCGACTTTGAAAAAGCAGGTGAGCAGTGGGTTAATTTGATGGTGTCTCATGCCTTTCATCTAAGGAGGTCTGAGTTCAAATATGGCTTGAGTCATACAAACTGCAATTTGAATTAATTGTCAGTCTGTAGAAGAGAGGGCTGAAAGATTGATTCAACTTTGCATTAGTGATTGCAGAGAGGGCAACGTTTACAGTTTGGCCGTAGCAGCTACTGTTTTGAAGGTTCTGCTACGGCTCTACGTCGGTATAATGCTACAATTTTCACTAAATAAATAAATGATTGGTACTCCCTGAATCTTTATGAAATATTATTTCAATATAAATTAATGGTTCTTAAATAATACTGTATTTCACTGACAGTTTATTGTGGCATTTTAACTGACATAATAAAAGCTCTGAGCCGGATTGCTTAGTGTCCAGTTCAGGGGTTCTTCAGAAACTGCTGCGTAAATGTCGCCTTGCTATCATTATCAATCGCGCGTTTACTTGGTTGCTTGTCAGTAAGGCTGGAATTAAGTCTCGGTGTTCACGAGTTCTGTGATTTTTAGTAGAGAACATTGAACTTTACCAACAATCAAGCAGTTGGCAGAAGTTGGCATCTCTGTGATTGTTACGAGAAGTTATTTTATATACTGTGAATGCGTACAGCTTTGTCCAAAAGTTTTGCACACCTAGAATTGTAGACAATTAAAATAAATAAATAAATAATAAAAAAAACCACAACATAACTTAACATCTGTAATCACGAAACTACAAAACGATATCACAAGTGTCTACCGGAAGCCATAACAGTAGTACAGTGTTTAATGTTAGATTTTGAAATGTGACCTTTTTTAGTTTGTCTGTTTTTCGTTAAGTATATGGAAAATTACAAAGTGGTATGTAATTCAATATGTTACCTTAACATTATTCGGCAGGTTTCATTAAATGAGTTAGCTCTATAGGGTGATGTTAAACTGTTGGTTTCAGAGCTGTAGGTCATGTCAGGTGCCCTTTCTTAATTGTACATAGCTGTCTAGACGGATGCGTAGTGGTGTTCTCTACTGGCGAGTTACAGAGCGAGGTAGGGAACTGAGTGAAAGGGAAAGAGAGGAAATAGTCCAAGAAAAAGGTTTTCTTGAGAAATAATTCAACATTTATTTTGATGTCTTTTTTTATTGCACTAATTAAAATGCAATATTTCATTAATGTGTGAACATCTATTAAATACATGTGTGTGTGCACTGTAAAATCATCTTCTATTAACCCTTTTCATGCCAGCGATCAGTGGTTCCTGAGTTTCTAAATTAATTTCATTTGCCTTTGTACTCCTGTTCTGAAGTTTCTCCAGCTCAATAATTCATCTGACATTTACATTCATATAGAGTAGGTACTTTGAGATTGTCTTGTGTTTCATTATGCATTTTTAAAGGCTAAAGTGGCATGAGACACTATTTTTGACATTTTAATGATTATAAAAATTCAAATGAAATCCAGAGGCAGTCTGAAGTTCAAAGCTCTGTACTTTTTCTTCTTTAGTGCTTGTTGGTTTACTTAAAGGGGCTGCTTTTCAAAGCCACTTTTTAATATGAGAATGTCAAAGCCTCCATTTCTCAATCGCATCACAAGAACTGTGAATGTTATACAGTACAGTGTTATAGTACAGTAAGTAGCACAACCTAAACCAAGATCTTGTTGTATGCTTGAGTTCTCAGTAAATATAAAGTGCGAACAATCTACCCTATAAAAAGTGGTCTGCTTGGTGAAGACCACAGACATTAGGCATGCTTGTTAGCTGCCTGCATTTAACCTTTGGGTTATTGTCCAATCCTCTGCAGCCCTCGTCTTCCCCCATCAATTGTCTCAGATTGCACACTGACTGATCAGCAAGTGTGTGTGTGTGTGTGTGTGTGTGTGTCTATATATATATATATATATTTTTTTATATATATATATATATATATATTTTCTTTTTTAAAGATATTTTAGTTTAGTGGTTTCTTGAGTCCACCCTATCACAATACAATACATGTGTGTTTTCACTTCTGTTTCTCAGACTGCTGTGCAAACATTTTCCTGTAATGGACATATGCTTTTCTGACCCTGTTCCATGGTGTTGTAAAAACCCCTACTGGTCATTCAGCTGCAATTTTTCACTGCAAATTTAAAACGATACTGTTTCAAATAAAACAATGCCCACTCATTTTCATACAAAATCACCAGGGCTCCAACAAGATGTGCACTTTAATAAAAAGATTAATAGAGAGATAGTGGGGCTGATCAGTCTGATTTTGAGCCACAATTAACCCAGTTTTATATAAAAACTCAAAAAAAAAAGGGCCGTGTAACTTTTAATTGGTCTTTGGAGTGTGAGCACTGATTAAATGAAATGTGCATTAACTGCCAGCATTAAAAAAAGAGAAATAAAAAGTTATTAAAATCGGTCATGACATTTTAATTGTTTCGAAGGACAGAGTACTTCTCATCAAAACTTTTGTCTGATTTAAATATATGGCTTCATTTGTCAGTGTTTATTCACCTTTTCAGATTTCAGGTGGGCAAGAATCTTGATCAGTGATTTTTGTTTTTGTATACAGTCAGAAAAGTGAATTGACCGATTCTTTGTGCCCAAAGGGACTTCAGGAGTGTTGATGTGTTGAGGCATCCTGAGAACCGAGCTAATCAAATAACTGCACAGCTGGGAATCGCAGCGCAAAACACAAAACACACTAAACTGAACCACGAACCATTGGGGAAGTGAACACAAAATGAATAACAGAATGTGAAACTAATAGAATCAACAATTTGGACTATAGTTTATTATACAACAATGTACTGTAGCGTTTTGAAAGAAATAGCAATGCTTTGTGTGTAGCACTTATAGTTCGGCTTGTTTAAGCTCTGTTGAATAATGAGGTATCTTTGCGCACTGTGGCACATTACTCATTCTGACACACTCTTACATGTCTGATGTGTGGGACTTCAGTTAAAGCAGTTGCTTTATCATCACAGCAATGAGAGTTCATGTGAACTGCAGTACAGAGGATAAGCCAGCAATGCAAATGTAAACACAACAGAGCGCTATGACCTGAAGTAGCAGAAGTTGCCAGTTCAGCTCTGTGGGCTCCAATAACTTAATGCTTTTATCAGAGAAGCCCGAAACTTTGTTCTGTTTGTCTCGTTGCCGACAGGCAGCCAAGGTCTTCCCTGTGGGTGCCAGGAGCACTTTATCTTAACCAGGTTCTGTGAGAAGACAATATTGCATCAGTTTGGAGCTGAAGAACCTGTTTCACATGCACTCCAGCTTCTAGAGAGAAGGACACTTTATCACAAACAAATAGCACTCTTCGTGGATGCCAGTTGTAGAGCACATTGTTCTAGAAGCTTGCTACAGACCTACTTCAGTGCCTTGGGGATATTTCACTCTTAATAATTTACTGATTTGTATAAGGGCCCTACATTTCCCTTTTTTATGTACCATTAATATTGCAATATTATATTTTTAGCTTGGGCCTATTTAGTATTTTCTTTACAAAATAATCTTAAAAGTAAAATCATCTGCAATCTGCTTGCTAAAGTGATTCAATTATTTTATTTTATATAATTTTTGCATTTTACTTTCCTTTTTTCCAGCTTTTGTATCCTGCTTAAACTGGTGTGATGATGGGGGTCGCTAGCCTGTCATACGGAGTCGACTCTCAGAGCCCTATAGAATGTGATGAATGGGGTCGCTAGCCTGTCGTATGGACCCAGTTTAGACTCTAGGAGCCCTGTAGAGTGTGATGAAGGAGATTGCTAGCCTGTCATACGGAGTCGACTCTCAGAGCCCTATAGAATGTGATGAATGGGGTCGCTAGCCTGTCGTATGGAGCAAGTTTAGACTCTAGGAGCCCTGTAGAGTGTGATGAAGGAGGTTGCTAGCCTGTCATACGGAGTCGACTCTCAGAGCCCTATAGAATGTGATGAATGGGGTCGCTAGCCTGTCGTATGGAGCAAGTTTAGACTCTAGGAGCCCTGTAGAGTGTGATGAAGGAGATTGCTAGCCTGTCATACGGAGTTGACTCTCTGAGAGACCTGTAGTGTGATGAAGGAGGTTGCTAGCCTGTTGTACGGCACCAGTTTAGACTCTAGGAGCTTTGTAGAGTGTAATGACGGGGGTTGTACTGGGTTCATCTCCCAATACAAGCACTCAGTTTTCTACAGGGACCTGGTATTTGCATCCTGCCTGTGAGACAGAAGCCAAAAATATTTTCATTGTTATGCCTGTTGTAGGACAGCTGTTAAGAGCTTTCGAGTGCTTCTACCCAGTTGCTTGTAGACTGTCAGTGATCCTTATCGCCTAGCTATCAACACAAGACACTGGTTTGTCAGCTTTTACACAGACGATCAAACAGGGCAGGTTGCATAAGGGCAAAGATGGGGAGAATGATGGGTCAGTCTGTGTCAATCAGATGTGCCTGTAGTGTCAGTCTACAGAATTACTGGATAATTGGATAACATGCATGTAGGCTTTTTAGCCCCTGCGGCAATAAATAAATATTCCTGACAATGAGGATGTAGAGGCGGCACCTGCACATGTCACATTTCATTGCCTTTTTAGCTGTATCTTGTGAACTTGTTCAATTGTGGTGAAATGTGTTTTTAGTGGTATGAAAATCAAAGTCATGGTGTTAGATCTGTCCTCGATATTCAAAACTGTGTAATATGAGAGAAATTATGTTTTGTTTTTTTTAGGGTTTTTTAATTACTTTTGAAATAAACACTTCAACAATCATAACAATGCCACTTCCTTAAAATGTAAATAGCTTTAAATGTAGCTTCTTTTTTTTTTGTTACTATTTCATGGTGTTTGCTTCAGTCATTGATTGGTGATGGGTTTGCTTGCTTCCGTACTGAGTTCTTACTATTTTTCTCCAAATCTCTTCCCCCTGCCTTTGAGCTGGTCTGGAGAATCCAAAGGGCTGGAGCTGTCGTCCTTCAAAGGATGCTCAAAGATAGATACAGGCAGATTTAGAGTACAATGATAACTCAGTCTTGGAACAACAAAACCATTTAGTGATGGAAAGAGTCGTTTCAAATGTTAAGCTACAGTACCAGTGACAGAAGCTTGATTCCATTGGACAGTATGGAAACAAAGGTAATATCTGCTTAGTACTTCTGTCCCATTTAGTTACGAGAGTAATAGCAATACCATATTGGTTGTTTTAATTCAGTAGCACAAAAACAGTTGATAAAGTCTTAGTATCAACAGGGATCAAGAATAAGTTTCACATTGCACTGATCTTTCTTAGCTGTTTAATTTCATATACTGTGTGTTCTCTATCATTCTTCGTTCCTATTTCTAGTTACAGTAGTTTATCTAACTGCAGTGGGACCTTAGTAAGGGCTGATATACAAAAAAGGCAGATAAATGAATCCTGTTTTAAATCCCATTATACACAGCTGTAACAATTACTATATTCACACAATTATTGTTTTGAAATTCAGCTTAGGGAGCTCCCCTAAATCCCTTGTTTAGAAAGATACAGGGTATTAATGCTTGTGACAGAGTAGCTGTCTGCCGTGTGGGTGCGTGCATTTGCTGCCGAGTGACAGGCAGGAGGTCGAGACGGAGGGTGAAGTTGACACGCCCCCCTGCAGGCCAGCAGGATTTATTTACATATCAACACACTGAACAGCTCACTTGACACTACCAGCAATGGCAGCACACGGAATACATACAACACAGCGTATGAAAACCTTAGTAGGATCTACCAACTAATCTTCTCTGTTCAATAAGAAACTAACGTTGCTGAAAAGATTGATCATGACGGATATGTGATGGTTGGATGTGCGACAGATAACTGTAGTTAAACAAGTAATCATTGTTAAAGATGTGCAGGTCAGCTCTGCGTTTATACAGTAGGGTGTGTACAGTGTAAGTCTACAAATACACATGAATGTTATTCTGTACACATGCAGTCTCAGCTCTCTAATGGAGGGCTTCTCATGGGTTACACAAATTCCCAATATGTTTAAATGTATTTAATTCTAAAGTTTAGGAAATTAAATTAAATCTAACACCCCTAGTTTGATTCATAGCTGCAGCCGGTGCTGCAACTAGAACATTAAATAAAAGTGAACCTGTATATTAAATGAAATGTTTTTTTAGCAAATGCATTAATTCATTTTCTAACTAGCTGTCATTTCACCCGTCTATCCATCGAAGCAGAACCCCAGCTGTGAGGCCTCGATGCTCTGTGTGGCGTGCTCCTGACAGCCACAGTGTGCTGTAAAAGTGCAGTAAAACCAGGGGAAAGAGAAACAGCTACGTGCCAAGAGAAGAGCAGTGTTTTTGATTTCACGGGGAGCAGCCCTTGTGGAGTTTATAGTGAGGATAGAGGACTAGCGAGAGAGCAGGGGAAGGAGTCTTCAAACCTTGGCTGCCCACTGCGCCTCCGACCTTGAAAACACCCCCGGCTCTGGGAAGCTCTTACAGTACTGGGAAACCAACAAAGAAGTGTGCTTTCAAACGGCATGTTTGCATTCTGCTGTTGCAAATCCTCACACTTTCATTGTTTGTTGTCTGTGTGTCGAGGTGTTTTGACTGTCTTCAGGAGCCACTTTTCAGTTGTAGTTACCTGCCATAGACATATGGACAAGCACCATCTAGTGCACAGCTGTTTAGTACCAGCAATACAAAATTAAACTTTCAGATGCAAAGTTCTGAAATCTGGCGTTTTCATTGGCTGAGTGGCTTCATGAATTTTGATACTTAACCTGAGCCAGATTTGAACCCAGGCTTGGCATTGGAGGTCTAGTGAACTTGCCTGCAGTACCCCCTGAATATGGTTTTAAAGGGATCATTTTGCAGTATTGGCAACATGTTGACTCACTGAAGCTAAAATAGTTGAGATGGAGAATTAAAAGGGTTAATTGTAAAATTTGTAGAGCTGCTGTTGACATATTACATTTTTACTGGAGTGGTAAAAGAGAAGGAGTTGAGGCCCCACTGGTGAAAATATCAACTGTGTGTGTAGAATAAAATGTTTTACACTTTCAGAGCTCGCATGCACCTTTTAGATCCTTCAGCACACAAGTCTGTGGCATATGTTCAACAGTCAGTAAGATGATATTCTCTGAAGAGCATTGCTTGTAAGTTTCCGCTTGTAGGAATATACACCCAAGGTCTCTGGCTGCTGTTTTAAATAAAAGCCAACACGTTGTCACAAACCTGTTTGGATTGAATCTTAAGTTTTCATTTAAAGTGACAAGAGGAAATTCAGAGGAGGTTTGGGATTTGGTCGTCATTCTGAAAGATCAGCTGATAAAGTTTAGTGTGCTTCAAGAGACGACTTTCCTTTGTAATATCCAGCCTGACATGTCCTTTCATTGGGTTCTGTGCAGTTCAGTTCGTGCTTTAGGAACCATAGACGTCAAAGAGCCTTTAGGATTCCAGGGTGAGAAATGAAATGGAGAAACTTCAGGTCTTTTTTGTTGAAAAGTATGCTGTCTTTAAATACTAAAGGTGTTATTCATACTTAATCAAACCAGGGAATGGGGTGTTACTTTTTTGTTTAAAAGTTGTCCAAACAGAAATGTCTATATGCTTGAACTTTGAGTAAACATTGAAAATATCCCAGTCTCTTACTGCGGCCATTTCTTTAAAAAAATAAATAAAATTAAATTGGGAATTTAACAAACATGCTCACCAGGCACAGTACAGGACAGATGCAGCTTCTTCCCATCGTTCATAGCTGTGCTGTGATTGTTTTCGCTGCTTCTCGTTGTTCAGGGTTGTGCTGTTGATTGTTTTCACTGGTTCTCATTGTTCAGGGTTGTGCTGTTGATTGTTTTCGCTGGTTCTCATTGTTCAGGGTTGTGCTGTTGATTGTTTTCGCTGGTTCTCATTGTTCAGGGTTGTGCTGTTGATTGTTTTCGCTGGTTCTCGTTGTTCAGGGTTGTGCTGTTGATTGTTTTCGCTGGTTCTCGTTGTTCAGGGTTGTGCTGTTGATTGTTTTCGCTGTTTCTCGTTGTTCAGGGTTGTGCTGTTGATTGTTTTCGCTGTTTCTCGTTGTTCAGGGTTGTGCTGTTGATTGTTTTCGCTGGTTCTTGTTGTTCAGGGTTGTGCTGTTGATTGTTTTCGCTGCTTCTCGCTGTTCGGGGCTGTGCTGTTGATTGCATGACTAGAACCCTGTGAAAAACACCAGATTCAGGTCATTGTGATTTACTTTTTCATGACCCTGATCTCATTTTGTATTTGTGCTATGGCTTGCTAAATTTAGCAGTGTACCAAGAAATTCAATGAATGTATTTTGAGAACTAGCTACTTAGTTCACTGTTGTGTGTTTCTGCAGCAAAAAACACTGAAGCTGTTTTTTTTTTTTTTTTTTTAAATTTGAGCAATACAACTTTAGGTGGGTTTCCAAGTACAATATAATGTTTATTTTTGATTTTATGTTTGTGTTTATGGCATTTAAGACATGTTTTTAATTATAGTTAATAAATACACTATTTAAAAAATGCTTAGCACTTCAAAACAATGTTCATTTTATACAAACCTGTCAATAATAATTGTAAACTAGTTGTGTCATTTGTTTGATTACAATTATAAGTTAACTGTTAGTGTGAGCTCAGTTGCTGATGGTATTTTTTTCATTGCATTTATAAACAGTAAAATTGGTTTTTCATACTGTACTTCCATTTGAAGGAATGCGTCCAGCATAAACGCGCTGTTTCTGATCGAACGACTGTGGTGGGGTTGTTGTAGGTAAAACAATTGTGAATGTGTGTGTTTTTTTTTTTGTTTTAAGACAATGACTCTTCCTGAATGCATTTTTAATTTGTTTTTCTGCAAAAAAATATATTTGCCATTTCATTTCTTTAAAAGACCTCAAACTCCCATTACCAGTTACTGCTTTTTCCTGTGACTGACATGTTTTCATTGGCAGCTTTAGAAAGTTGACCGGACTTTTTTGTTTAAAAGTTGTCCAAACAGAAATGTCTATATGCTTGAACTTTGAGTAAACATTGTCAATATCATTGAAAATATCCCAGTCTCTTACTGCGGCCATTTCTTTAAAAAAATAAATACAATTAAATTGGGAATTTAAATAAAATTAAATTGGGAATTTAACAAACATGCTCACCAGGCACAGTACAGGACAGATGCAGCGATAAGGAGCGTTTGATAAATATTCATCTCCTGCAGCTTCAAATAAATAATTCGGGTAATTTACTGTAATGTATGTGTTTTTCATACAGGAACATGCGAGCCCAGTGAATTTATAGCAGTATATTGGGTGAGATTTACTAGGATTGTTTTGTTAGCACTTTTGTACTTTAGGGCACCCTATTGGAGACACAGTTCAAATACTCTGAAGAAAGCTTATTGTAGCATTTGTAAAATTTCTATTTCCTGACTTGACGGTAAATTCAATTGTCAGGCCAGCCATGGTTTGGTAGAGGGAAAGCTGAACACAGGTGACCAGTCTCCCAGCGGTCAAGACAAGCAGCCACTCCTGACATGAGCTGGGACTGGACATGCCTAACGGGACTTGCTGGAACGTTTCTAAATACACGTCAAGCTGGAAACTTGCTGTGTAAATCACAGGGTACGGCTGCTTTTCACTGAGATTGTTTCTAATCTTCTCTGGCTGGTGCTCGTCTGTGAGGTAGGAACCAGGATCAGGGTAAAAGCATCTTGAGGTTCCAGCTAACCTTTATGCAAGATCAACAAGACACTAACTGGTGTGGCGCAGGTACTTGATGTCTTGTAGCTGAGTTGCTATTTATGGTGAAAGATCTATGTGCTCCAGACTACTATTGCAATGATTTATGACATGCTAGTTTCTTTGATATACTGTGTGTATTTTGTTGTGTTTTTTTGTACGTTTGAAAAGTGAAATATTATTTGTAGTTAGGAAATACTGTATCGTGGTTTGTTCAGATGTACAATAAAGGTCAGGCATATTTATAAGTCTCATGCAGTAATAATAAAAAGACATCCTGTGTCTTTCTGTGATGCATCACTGTTTTCTGTGTTGTCAGGAGGATATTGCGTTCTTGACTGAGTCTCTTGTTAACATATTGGGTCACACGATTTCTTGACAGTAACTTCAATCGTATTCACTTGCTTGAGGATGCAAAGTACATTTTAACTCTTAATTTTAGAGTTTGACTCTAAAATGTTTATTCTTTATGGCCGCAAACCGAAATGAGACCTATCTTCTAATAACTGCTGGATCTCACCAGAATTGGTTCTTTATTCTGAGTGGAATCTGAAGGTGACAGATCAATGTTGAGACCATGATGCATGGTGTATTAACAAGTTGGTCTGGAGATGCCATCCTCTTTACTATGGCTGGATTCAAACAAAACAAATGCTTTATGAACTCTTCTGTGGAGCTATTCAATCAATACAGTCACCTTAAAGAACACAGTCATGTGCGTTGAAGAGATGAGTAATCTTGTATGTGTTGTAGTTGTTCTAATTCTCTTAGTACCATCACATCCTGGGACCTCTCTCAGATTCACATCTTCGCTCCAAGTTCATTTGTACCCCAGATTGCAATTATTAACTTGCTTTACTTTACCAACTTCCCCTCCCAGTTTCCCTTTCTCTCCTGAAGCTTGGGTATCGTCACACTCGCAAGGCAGTGTGAAATGCTGGTACCCTGCTCCTCACACATTCTCAGGTCAAGGAAGTGCCTTGCCAGCTGCTGCTATTCCCACTGGCTTGTCGCCAGGCAACCACGGCGTAGGGGAGGGAAACTAAAGAGAGCCACGAGAGGATCAGAGAGGAGGCAAACATCATCCCAGCTAAACAAGTTTTCTAGAAAACAAAATCACAATTCATTTTCTCCCGGAACATCGGGAACTAAAGGAAACACTTGCCAAGATCAGGAAGTTGGAAAAAAAAGGCCAAATAAATTGCAATAAATATTGCAAAATAAATAAATTAAATAAATAAGAATCTTGTGATGAGATTGGACTTTGCATCTCAGTTTTCATTTCTGAAACAGTAGTTGGGAGCACTGGTTCACCCAAGTGCTTTTGACTCTGCCCCCAGTGGACAGCATATTGGAGTGTGTTCAGGTCAGCACTGAGATGTGCTCACAGAGGGGTGAAGAGAGATTCTGTTCACATGTATTTACCTGCTTCCCTTTTGTTTTGGTCTTTTTAAAGCTAGGCATTGGTTTAGCTTTACTGTGTGGTGGTACCCCACAGTGGAGCCTCCTGCTTTGTGGTTAAAAAGGTTAATAATGATAATTATTATTATTATTATTATTATTATTATTATTATTATTATTATTATTATTATTATATAACCATCTGTTAAATCAGATATAGAGCTGGAACTTTCACCCTGTTAGATTGTATTTGTCCTTTTTTAAAAGTAATAGCGCAGTTAGAACATCTGTTCACACAGTAATAAAATGCACTGCTAAAGATGTATTGCTGCATAGGGTACATTTCTGAAAGATTATTTTCAGTTTGTACTGGTTTTTAACGTGAGATTTTTACAAAAGCCAACATCCATGACTATTGGTAGATAAATGTATGTCAGTAACAATGTGTTTTAGTGTTGTATGGGGCATTGTTTGACATGCTGAACTTCAGTACTGGTACACATTAACTTCAGCTGCTTTACACAGTTTGCATTCACAAAGAATAGAAAGGGTGTGCAATTTTGGAAAAACTGGTCCAAGGGACAACATACCCCCTCTTCGTCGCACGAAAAAAACAAAAAAACCCATGAAAAGTAGAATATAACTTGTAGGATTTTGGATGTAAAAGTATGTGTGGTTCTGGTTATGCTGGGAAAAAAAAAAGTAGGGTATGTAGGTAAATTTTATGAAAAAGGTTTAATTTTATTTTTTTGATTAGCAGTGTGAGCTGGTAAAAGTGGCAGGTTCTGGGTCAGTGTCATCTCCCCTTTTTCCATCTCATTTTGAGGGTGCATCTTCATTAATAAACTTGCGATTCTATAACATGTCCACATAGCCACTTGTTATTTGTACTGTAAAGGCGGTGTGTTTGAATCGCATTGCCAGCACACACTCTCATAAGCCTCTTGGCACTAGGTGTTCAGTGGCTCGGCACTGCCAGCAGCAGTGTTTGAGTCTAATCGTTCTGATTATGTGTTTTACTGCGTTTAAATGATAACACATAGCTTATCTATTTTTTTTTTTGGCTTTGTGTACTTAACATGCTTTGAGATGACAATATAAAATAAACACATAGTTGTTATCACAGTAATTCAATACAGGTAAGAAATTAAAGTTACTTGAACTTTCAGATATTTCTGTACATTTTAGTAGTTGGACATGTACAAAAGTAGCTGACATCAGTTAAATGGATGTTAAAATATGTATTAATAGGATTGTTAGGGAACTTTTAAAATATATGAAATACCTGCTTAACTTTTTTCGTGGAACAGTATTTGAAAGGCATCAGCTGCAATGTTTTCGATGTTCAGGTATTCCTTTACAGTTCAGACACAAGTACATTTAAGAGTGTTCAATCCAGGAAAAGTATTTATGGCAACCATGAAGACTTTTCAAAGTTATTCAGCTAATCTGAACATTTTGTTATTTTGAAATGCAGTATTTACAAGGCAATCATAATAATAATGAATGATTGTGATGATATATATATATATATATATATATATATATATATATATATATATATATATATATATATATATATATATATAAAATCTATTATTTATTTATTTCTGGCATGTGGTTGCATTTCTCAAACAACTATTTTGCAAAACAAATCTCGGTGGTGGGCGATACTCAGGCGCCGACAATTTCCATGAAACTGAAGATATGAAACTAATTTATCCAAAAACGTTTTGAATGTTTTCGAACTGTATTGTAGTTCCATTCTTTTTCAGTACTAGCAAAACAAAAAAAGAGCCATTTTTGTATCACAAATATATTACATCAGTAATGTTGTTGATAAATTCACGCCATAATCATTTGTTCCAGCTGATTTACAGTTTTTAATTTGCAGGCATTTATTTTGGAATTTCAAAATCATTTTTTGATCCATTTTTAATGAAAGTCCACCTTGAGTGATTATCTAAATAACAGTGGCTTGACATTGAGCCTTCTGCATCTCTGCTCTTGGCTAATGGCAGTGCCCCCTGTAGTTTGCATTTATTAAGGACTTCAGTGTGGAAGGGTACAGTGCTGGCTAGGCCAGGCCAAGATCATTCTTTGTGTGCGATTTCAGAGTGTCTTTCACAGACCACCTGTAGACGGGGTCTTAACCCCACCACACAAAACTAAACAAACATACAGTCATTTAAGCATCTGTGCCATGATAGGGAAAGGCTGTTCAGAAATAAAATACCTTGCTGTATTTAACTCAAGGAAGTAATCTTAAGTGCTGCTTCTTCACACCTCATTGACTTGCTGAAAGACAAGCTCCTTACCTGGCTTACTTCTGCAGTAATTGGTTTTGGAAAGTAACAGTACAGGCACAGAATATCATATCAAACTTCTTTTAATGGTGAGATTGCATTTCTTAGTAAAAATAAATCTAAAGTAAGGTCAGTTCATAATATGGATCCCTTATAAGTTTTGTGTTTTGCTTTTCATTTCCCAGTTCTTTATCATGCAGAATCATTTACCTTAAGCCATGTAAGTGCCCTGCAGTCCTGTATATTTACCTGGCAGTCCTTTACAAAAAATAAAAACGCAAAAGAAAATTCCTTGCTGCTTGTTTATTGCTTTCTTACACGGTGCACTTTGTTTACATTCCCTAAAGACATTTCAAGATGTAAACTACATGGTATACCCTAAGGCGGTCAAGGTAGACAAACGTTTCGGCTAGCGGATTCGCCAGTGTACACTATTTGAAACTTGTGTGTTGGTTTCTTTTCCCTTATTTTTGATTGCGTGTTTGAAGTGTGACGGGTCAGTTTAGTTGCAGTGAGAAGGGGACTGAATTTGTTTGGAGCGTGCATACTCCAGTTTTGAAATAAACTGCCAAACAAACCAAGTGGAGGCATTAACTCAAAATGCTTAGATTGTTTCAGCGTATGGCTACATTGCTGTTCATTTGTCAGAATGCATTTCTTTTCATTTTTAGCCCTTTTAAGGACCACGCTTTTTTCAGTGGGATGTATTTAACTCTCCTCCTAGAAAAAGAACACTAAGGAACATTATAAAGTACTTCAGAAACCATAAAATCATTTTTTGAATTATTTTTTTTTAAAGCGAAGTGTTTTTTATTCTTATGTATTCCCCTTAGCGTTTTCAAAGAGATGCATGACTCGAGGGACCTTGCAATACTTCCTGAAAGTTTTATGGAAAAATATTGATGTTTGGGAAAGTTAAAAGACATCGTTTCACTTGAGTGATTTTGTGATTTTTTTTTTTTTTTATAACTTTTTTAACACAATTTTTATGACTTAACTTTCTATCTTAGAAAAATTTGATTTTTAGAGACTCTCTTCTACTCTTCAGGACCCTAAAGAATATTATACAATACTGCAAAAAAAAGTGATATTTCATAACGAAAGTTTGTAGAAAATGAGTATTGAGTAGATTTGGGGTTTTAAAGAGAGAAAGGGACACAACATTTTATTATGCTGGCTGAAGGTTGAAAATGTTTGAAATATGGGAAGAGTACAGACATTGTTTCATCTGAGTGCTTTTATGAATATGGAGCCAAACACTCATTAACCCTTTTAATATATTTTTGTTCCATTATACAATTTTGAAACAATATTCCAACACAAGTATCTCAACAATTTTACAATAAAACACCAGTGACCAGCAGGGGTGAGCACAAACCTGATAAAAAGAGAAATGATTTGCAAGGAAATACGAATATTCGTATACCATCTACATTTTATTAAGTTCAGGAAATCAACACATAATGTGCCTTCCACTGCTTAAAAACCTACAGCGTGCAAAAGCGATGACTCTGTAAGTCATTTTGGACCGTTTTGTGAGGGGTCGTCACACATCCCTCCAAAATGAATTGAATGCATGACCTAACTCTCAATACAGCAGATTTTTCTAAAAAGTATATGTTGTGTCCAGTCCCTGCATGCAAATTATTAACAACTGAAAAGCAGTCACTCCCAAGTTACAGCACTTGTAGAATTCCCAATACAAAAATATAAATCAAAGATCACTTCCCACAGACTCATTTAGAAGAAACAGAAAGAAACACACTTAGTTACATATTAGTTACTGACTGCATGACACAGCAAGACAGCAGCACTAAGAGTATTATAAGTTTATTACATTTTACAGGCTTGTAATGTCTTTTTGAACACAGAGACAAACAAATACTTTGAAAGAAAAACATTGCCTTTAGCTAGTTTCAACTGTGCAATATTTAGTATAAAGCTCTAGGCCTTATTTTAACATGATTTTTTTTTTTTAAATAAGTACCTTTCCAAGGATACTGCTGAATGCCATAGAGGTTTTCTCATTGTTCTTTTTTTAAAAGCAGAGAAAGTTTGGCTAGCAGGATTAAAAAGTCCCTTTGTCACATGATTTGAATGGAATCGAGAACAAGCTTTTTGACTTCCCAATGCTTCATTTGTGAACAAAAGTAAGCTTGTTCTTTCCACTAATAAGTATTTACACTGATCCTGGATCAAAACAACAACAAAAAACAACATTGGAAGATAACACAATCCTCCTATACCTAGGCTACCACAGAGGTCAGGTACTAACCTCCAGCCCAGCCAGAGCTCCTCATACTGATCTCTTTGATACCTTATCTCAGGTAGGTCCTTCCCCCAGCAAAACCATTACTGGACAAATACCCATAATAATTATACATTAATCCAGATTATTTTTCTTCTTCTTCATGTTATTTACTCAGTAATGCTTTACTTCACATTTACTTCAATATAAACTCAGTCTCACTCTTGGTAATTTTATTAAAATAGGGTTAAACGAGATTACAAGTCCCCTCTATGGAAAAGGTAAGTGCGTCCCGAAAGAGCATCAGCCTCAGGCCCCCGCTCCCCTTTCCACACAGACGACAGCGTGCCACAGAGAACAAGCAGACATGCATCACCTGCACTCCTTAAATTCAGTGGTGAGCACCATGCCTATCACTAATTGTTAGCAATCTTAAAACTCCTGTATGTATAAGCATTTTCATTAGCAAATACTTCAAAAGATACAAGTTCACTTTACCCCATTTTATGGGGTAGTTTAATCTGTCCATTTACAAAAAGAAAGTTAGTCAGTTTTTAGTTTGCAGTTTTGTTTTTAAAGCTACTGTGGGCGGAGAACCGCTTTCTGGAAAAACAGTGTTACTACAGTCAGAGAGAGAATTACATTTCTCCATAATATAAATAACACCACCAATAAATAGGATAGATCAAGGGTGAAGATAAGTTTTGCCAACAAGCGGATTATTATTATTATTATTATTATTATTATTATTATTATTACTACCATGGTTACATGGAAAGGCATATGCTTCTGTCCGTACAGCTTTTTTGCAAGATACACTGAAACACGTGCTTCATGAATCTCATTCAGATTTGCTGTAAAAATCAAGAAATGTACCATTTTTTATTAATCCAGAGGGATGGAAAGTGTGATCCACGAAATAATTATAAAAGTAATACTTCCTAACCACAATCACATTCTCAACATGAAGGACCAACACTAATAGATCAATAACAACACTGTAATGCAAAATGACGATTCTCTTCAGTCAGAAGTCAAAGGGCATGGGTTCCATGTCCAGATAACATTTCTTCAGCTTCATTTTTTCAGACAAAATTATCTACACTATATCTGCAGCGAGTGTTTTATCTAATTTTAATATTTAATCTCAAAGAAACCAACCTGCAACTTGTCAGTTTACTCAAACATTTACACATATGTGAAGTTTCCTTTAGCATGGAAATGCTCAATTACATGTGAAGCTACTTTTTACATTGAAATAGACAGGTTAGCTTTAACTAAAGCTTTGTCATCCAGCTTAGTTCAGAAAGATTAGATTTGATTTAGTTAAGTTGTATAACTTCATTACAAACTTCCCTCCAGACAACCTTCTGGGTTGTAATGTGTTCCTCAGATATGATGATCCAAACGGCTGCATTTTAGCAGGATACTTGGTGAGGGTCAATAAGAAGCATTTCAAAAAGGATCTTCATTTTAATAAGTGCCAAGATCAGTTGCTAATTTTGACATTGTTAAAATATAGCTTCCGGAGATCTGTGAATGGTGTTTCAAAACCAGGTGATTTAACTGAAGTTCTCAAAGACAATGATTGAAAAATGAAAGACGAAGTATTGTTTTCACTGATATTTGGTGGGATTTGGAATGCTCGTTTTAGAACTTTTGTAATTTGAACAGTTTAATTTGCAAAAAGACAATCATTAACGTTATTATATGAAGGCCTTGAAGTAGAATATTGTATTTGTGAGTAAAAGACATTTGTCTTCGACACCGTGACAGTGTTTTTAAAGTGTATTTTGCTTTCTGTGCTTTTCTGCTTCAGAAGTTTTATTTGTTTGTTTATTTATGAACGTTTAACAGAAAAGCTCAGTTTTAAAAATAGTCACTAATTTGTAAGTGGAATGTGGAAGTTGAGTAAAATACACAGCTGGGCCCCCTCTTAAACATTTTAAAGCTAAATGAAACAGCTTGGGGCTTGCATTTGTAACAACAACATTTAGAAATGCAGAGAACCTGCCGCAATTCTGCTTCACATGTCCCAAGCTTCTGGAAACAATGTTTTACATTTTAAATCAATACAGAAGAAAGTTATGTCATGAGATATGTTTTAAATGTATTTGAGATATCTGTAAATGAAGATCTTAATTTCATTTTGAGATCTAAAAATCAAATGGAGGTCTACAATTAACTTACACATCTCGAAATTATTTAAAGATATCTCGAAATTAACAGGAAGTCATTGCAAGATATCTCTAAATGACTTCCTGTGAAAGTGCTCTGTTTTGAATGGACTTCCTGTCCATTTAGAGATACCTTTAAATGAACAGGAAGTTATTTAGAGATCTTAAAATGTATTTGAGATATCTTAAAATAGATAGGAAGTAATTTCGAGATCTTAAATTTGAATTTCAGGTATTTGAAAATAATTAAAAGCTATCTCAAACATTTTGCGATATCTTTAAATGATTTAAAGACATCTGAAAATGCATTTTCGATATCTCAATCAAAACTCCATTTTCGATACCTCAAAGTAGTTTAGATATCTGGAAATGATTTAGAGATATCTCTAAATATTTAGAGATATAAATGAATTTGGGGACTCTAAAGGATCATTTGGCTTGCCATAGTTTTACACTGAAGTGTTGGTAGGGGCTGTTTGGTGGGTTTCATGGCATGGTCACTTGTTCTGTATTTAGCATTCTGTGGCAGCAGATTCGATGTAGGTGCTGACTGTTTATTCAGGTCTCTTCAGTGGCTGTGTCTTGGAATGAGTGCACCAAAGTGTGTAAACTGTAAATGAGCGGGGATGTGTAAAAGAGCAGTATGTGGCTGCTGATGTGCTTCATTGTGGCATATTCCCACCCTGTCATCTGGAAAATCGAATCGGGTTACAGCACGGATTAACATCTAGGCTAGCCTGCCGAGAGGGGCCTTTTATATATTATTTAAAAAAAAGGGTTTGGTTTAAACTCCGTGGAATTGAGAAATGAGATTAAGTGGTTTACGGCAAATTTCAAAGCTCTGCTCATTGGTTTTTATGGTGCCGGTTTGCAGTATGGGCTGGAGCTGGTGTTTTTGACTTATGTTGGTTGAAGAATCTTTTTATTATGTAAAAATGGTCTAACATGGACCATGTGTTCATGTGTTGACAAGTATGGTTTTCTAGTTAAAAAGGACACAGGCGTGTGGAGTCTATTTTATCCAAACTGTGCCTTAGTACCACCATAGTAAAATGTATAAAACTGACTTTATTGTACAGAGGAATGCTAATAAGTGAATCGATAATACATTGAGCAAAAGAACGGAGGTGGGTAGATCCACCATTGTTTAGACCATTAAAATAGAACCCAACTTTTATAAAAATCTGTAGGACCAAAAAACAAAACAGAACCTTTGAGTCCAGTGGCATTATCTTGAATTCTCCCTGAGACCATTGGGTCCAGCAGCAGTCAATGCTAGGCATTCCAGAAGTCTTAGAGGCTGGACCCTTCTGGTCCACAGCGCTGTTGTAGCTTGCAGTCAATGGCATCAGTTGTTAGCAGTACATGTAATTTGAACCAAACAGTCTGCTATCTGCAATGTTAGTCTCTTTTCATGCCAGCCTGCATGCGTAGCAAACTGCTAATCAATTCTCGTTCCATGTTTTCCAACAAGAACAGTTACGAGTATTTATAGATTAGGGAAAGTCATTTAGTAAGCAAGCTGTGTATGTGGGGTAAAACGGGCAACAAGTGCCCCATAAGCTGGCACATGAGTATTGTCGACCGTTATATACAAACAAACTATAGTCCTGTAGATCAGAAGCAATCATATCCAGCATATTCTACCACAACACAGTGGAGTCAGCTGTTTGTGAAACCTGGCGGGGAACCAAGACAGCACATGGAGTCTACATACTGCCATCCATCTGTCAAACCGGTGTTCAAACCTGTCTGAGCTAATAAAACAAAGACAGAAAATCTGCCTGCAAAATAAATATCTGTGCACACCACACTTATATGTCATCGCTACTTAGAAAAGCAATAACAAAAAAAAAAAAAAACAACAAAGGCAACCTTTCGAAGATATTTCCTTCATTTCAATCTATGAATCTTCTGAGGAAAGCTGTACTGTGTTTGTGAATAAGTCTGCGAATGACTCTCAGGATGGCTTAATAAATGTACAAGATTTCTTCAGAAACCAGTAAGTGTACTGTTTAAGTTATTCTTTCATCACTGTGTTACTAATACAAAAAGGATAGCTGTTTATGGTACAGGCTGGCTAATGTAGTAATCAATTAATGCTGATAACAGTAACGAAGCATCTTTGCCTCGGTTGTAACTCTTTCAGTCTTCATGTGAACTTGTTATCTGCCAAGTCAGGATTGCAGTCACTATAAGACTGTATACACAGGATGCAGTCTAGGCCTTGTACCCAGGTATTTTTAACTTTACAAGATTTGGTTTGCCTGCTTTCTCCTCAGCATTGCAATTGTAATTTTCCCTTGAATCAGAGCCAAAGGAATTGGGGAGGGTCTGTGCATTTTCGAATGAATCATAGTTTCCCAGTGTACCTTATTTTCCAAATAAAGGTACAGAGTATTTTTATAAAATGTCCCCAGACCTTTAAAAGTCAATGAAATAAAGCTGACGCAATGTAAAACAAAAATAGTAATCGAGAGAGACACTCACATGGACGGCTGCCAGGCACAAAATGTAAAGCCGGTTTGCTGAGCTGTGGGGTGCCGGTTCTGTACATACTCCATGCTGATGCTGTTTGTAAGAAAATTCTTCTGTTACTTGAGAGGAACTGCACACAAAGCACATTTATACACAATACCTTTCAACTAAAGGACCTTTTTCAGCAGTTGATGAATTTTTTATAACACAGAGCTATAAAGTACTTCTGGCACTGGAGAGACAGAGCAGCTGTTAAAGACAATGCTTTTTCTTTTTTTCCTGCTTGAAGTATAGATATTTATTACACAGTACCACAAAATCACTTCATTGTGTTTAGGTTGGATAATGCTTTTTACCTGGAGTTTCTTTAGCAATTTAAAAATAAAATACAGTTTTACCTAGAGTAGTGGTATTGCCAGTGTTAGTGCAATGTGTGCTACCAGTTTACTAAGCACTCAGACTGGATTGTTGTTCTTTTGATAACCTTTAAATTATGAAAAAAGGGGGAAGCATGTAATTGATTTTGTGCGGAGAATTAAACTTGACCAGTATACGAATGTAACTGTTCTACAATTAAAATATTTACAAGCAAATGTAATGTAGTAGCATAAAACTGTTTGTGATTACATTTATAGCAGCGCCATTTTTTGTGTCAGTAAGGTCTCACACTGAACAACACACCTCATAGAAAACGGAATAATCCGGGTTCAACACCCCTCATAGGAAACTGAATAATCCGGGTTCAACACCCCTCATAGGAAACGGAATAATCCGGGTTCAACACCCCCCCTTAGAAAACGGAATAATCCGGGTTCAACACCCCTCATAGAAAACGGAATAATCCGGGTTCAACACCCCTCATAGGAAACGGAATAATCCGGGTTCAACACCCCTCATAGAAAACGGAATAATCCGGGTTCAACACCCCTCATAGGAAACGGAATAATCCGGGTTCAACACCCCTCATAGGAAACGGAATAATCCGGGTTCAACACCCCTCATAGGAAACGGAATAATCCGGGTTCAACACCCCTCATAGGAAACGGAATAATCCGGGTTCAACACCCCTCATAGGAAACGGAATAATCCGGGTTCAACACCCCTCATAGGAAACGGAATAATCCGGGTTCAACACCCCTCATAGGAAACGGAATAATCCGGGTTCAACACCCCTCATAGAAAACGGAATAATCCGGGTTCAACACCCCTCATAGGAAACGGAATAATCCGGGTTCAACACCCCTCATAGGAAACGGAATAATCCGGGTTCAACACCCCTCATAGGAAACGGAATAATCCGGGTTCAACACCCCTCATAGGAAACGGAATAATCCGGGTTCAACACCCCTCATAGGAAATGGAATAATCCGGGTTCAACACCCCTCATAGGAAACGGAATAATCCGGGTTCAACACCCCTCATAGGAAACTGAATAATCTGGGTTCTCTGGCAGTCACCACCAACTTGTCATGGGACAGGGTAAAAAAAAAAAAAAAAAAAAAAAAAAAACCATTCGCAAAACCATACGTTAATTTCCGTCAGTCAGACAACACTGACCCCTCTCTGGAGTTTCCATGCAAGCTGTGATTAAACATGTAATTGCTTATTTTATACTGTTGTGTAATACTGAGATATGTCATGGTCCTCAGCTTCAATGTCAGTCTATTGATGGCTCTAATTTGAATTTACTACCATGGCAGGAATATATGTTATTGAAATACCTGTTACATTTTAATAAGAAACACTGAGCTCAACAGTGCAGGAAGGTTTATTGCAGGGTATAGGAATGTCTGTTTTCTTGAACATAATACGGTGCTATTAACAAAAGGCAGTGCGAGACACAACAGTAGTTTTGGAGCACTGAAATCAGGCTGAACATGCATAGCTAGCATAACCATGTGGCTTGTCATACGCAGATTCCTGTTGAGTAAGCCAAGTGCGACATTATACTGTAGTACAGGAGGAAGGGGAAACTGAAGCATACTAATAAGGCAAAAATGCAAGCCAGACAGAATAAAACAGCATGCCTTATGTTAGCAAAAGGAAATATTTTGTTAAATGCAGTTTGTTCAATTAAAGCAAAAGTAAATGAAGACAACTTTGCAGTTAATTTCTTACCTCTTTAATATCCTAATGCATACGTTAGTTATCATTAGCTATTGCTGTTCTGCTTGAATAATAATTTAGCATGCATGGTACTTTTACTATTCCAGTAAAAATACCCTTTTCAAAACTGTGTGCTTGTGCAGATGTGTTTCTAGTGGGTGCTCATTCAGGGGTGCAGTGAGTTTGGTGAAATGAGTTGTAGTTTACATGTATGTGAAGGAAAGTGGTTTAAAAGCAGACCATGCATGCATATTATCCTCACACTGCTGCCCGTATGTGCTGCTGCTGCATTGAACTGCGCTTGTTTAACTGAACAGCAGCACTGAACAGGAGTTAGAGACAGCAGCAGCAGCAGCAGCAGCCTGGGGGAAGTTTTTACACAAGAGTCCATAAAAATAACTCGGCAGAAGTACAAATATGCTTCAACTGAGTTTCATTATTTTGGCCATTGATGGCTATATTAAAGTCTTAGCCTTCTGCACATTGTAAATATAATTTTATTGTTGTATTATAATTTAAGGCTCAGATTGTAGTCTCTGGCGCAGGCCCACACAACCTAATTAAAGTGGCAACACAAGTCTTTTTGTTGTCATGATTTGTGTTCATTTTGCTCCTTTGTACACTGTTGATGGCTGCCGTGGAATGACCCCATAATTAGGGTTTTGAGGTTTGAACTTGTAAAACACTACAAAGATTTCAAAAACTGTGTTTGTTTGCCTTTAAACTTCCCTCACTTGACCTTGTTCAGGGCCTGTTTACTGTATTGTCTTGTGAGGCACCCCTCCAGTCTGTGCTGCTGTTTGATTTGAGCTCAGCTTTTGGGATTGTTCAACAGCTAAAAACTCTCTTGTGCTGTCCAGAAAGAACCGGTCAAATCGGTTCTTTTTACATGAGGTTTTAAAAAAAAATAAGCCTACCCTACCGATAATTACCTGATTTTGAAAAAAAAAGAAAGTCTTCAGCACTGAAGTTGATTGCCTTTACCATAATCTTCCCATTCAGGTGAACTGGGATGAGCAGGAGTAACCAGGCTCATATTTACTGTGAACCATCACACAGCTAGCAGTGTACCTGTGAATCCACTTTGACATATATACTTGAATAAGATTATAAAAATGTATGAGGTTTTTCATGTTACAAAGATTTTGAATTTTTTTTAAATAAAACAAGACATGGCATTTACTTCTTTGGCATTTACTCCTGCTGGCCTTTGATGCCTTGAAGAGAAGAACTACTCATTAATAATGTGTTTAAGGGGCAGGGGAGGGTCAAATATCTAGGCTCAGCGAGGCCCCCTCAAGTCATTATTAATGAACTGCTTTTTCACTATGCCAGTCATCAGACACTAAGAAGAGTAAGAGCAGAACTCTTTCTACAGGTCTGCTATAAAAGATAAACTTTACTGTTTTTGTGTGCTTGGTTTCTATTTAAGACATAAAGAATGTTTCTGTCCATTGAGTAGGGATGAGATCCCCTGCAAAGGGCATGTATTTGAGATGGTCTGTCTGTCCAGCCGTCCATCTGCTTGGCACACATGCATATATCTGGAGAACCGCTGCTCCAGTCGTCACTCTTGTTATTAACATTATTTAGCATTATTGACAGCATTTACACTTGCCTTTTTGTATGTGTCTGGAAAAGCGCTTAACAAATTGTGCTTAAACATTTCATTGCTAGTTCTATTTTCATTTTATTGATCGCTCTGGTTTCGATTTTTCAGCTGGGAATGTATGCCACTGGCGTGTTGTTGTTTTACAGTTTGTTTTTCACATTGATTCAGGTGAAGCCTGTTTATCCTGTCAGTACACTGTGCTTGATGGAAGGGCTTGGTTTGCTATTGCTTCCTGTGACACAGGTCACAGAACTCAACCTAGTTTCTCATGAGCAGAACACAGCTCTGAGTAAAGAAAATCAAAACCTGAACTTTAGTATACGATAGACATGTTAAAGAGAAACTGGCTTGTTATCTGTATACAATTATCACATCCTGATGACTGACTTCTTGAAAGTGGGAAGTTTATATCACCCCTGTGGTCTCCGAACGTGTCAGAATCATGGCCTGCCCATACTGTACACCAGTGTCACCGTTATCCTGCCCGCTGCAGCACTCCATACACTGAAGAACACTCACTCATTTTGCACATTGAGAAAGACATTTGTCAAGAATGCAATTTCACATTACTACCTCCTGTGCATGTGTGCCTCAATAAGAAATACCACAGTGTGGTGGTTAGAAGTGATTCCCAGAGCTATTTAGAGAAGAAATTATATGTTAGGAAAACTCAGATTTTATTACCCATGCCAAGTTTCTCTTTAAAGGACAACTTTTTTTTAAGAGCGAACTGCTTAGATGATCAAAATTTAAAAGAAAGCACATTCTCCTTAAATCTCGCGCTCCCCTTTTATCTGTCATTTACGGCAGTGATCGAATTTGTGTTTCCTGGAGTATATGAAGGCATTCTGTTTCCCTTTCACTGGCAGACACTTGAACAATGTGTAACGGTAAAACTAATTTGACAAAACAAATGAAAGTGTATACTACGTGAGGGGCACTGTTGTCATGTTCTGTTCCAGCAGCATCTCTGTTCTCCTCTTAAATCTTGAGTACTGTTGTCATGCACGCTGTGTGAGGATTGGCACTGCTTTAATTAGCCTGCAGGAATTGCTTAGAATTTTTTTTTTGGAAGATTTCCACACGGTAAATTAACCCTGTAGTGCTTCCGCTTATTATTCCGAAGTCAAGTTCTGCTAACAGTGTGGCACGCTGTTAGAAGCTGGCCGTGGAAACATCAGAGGATTGCAGTGTATCCCAAGTTTAGGACAGATGTCATTCAGATCTCTGTAGGTCATCTGAACATGGGAGCTAATAAAATAACAATCAAAGCAGGGCTGAAATGTGTGAATTTTTTTTTTTCCCTGGCAGCACATCCAGCAGGCAATTTTCAGCCAGTAGGAGGTTAGGCTAGATAGCAGCGTCAGGTGAGATAGCAGGGTTAAGCTAACGAGAGAAGTTTTCCTGGAGGAGCGAAGCGGGAGCGCCTTGAATAGGTTCTTTCCTGGTCTAATCAGCATAAAAGCCCCAGCTGCCCCTTTGGATCCCCTGCCAAGGTCCCTGTATCATCTTCTGATCAAATATTAATGTGTGATACTCTACTTGCTTACTAATCCAAAGCCAATTAATATTATCTGTCAATTATTTACAGATCCTGAGGTGCGACGGCAGTTCCCTGATGACTACAGCGACCAGGTTCGGAGTGTGGAATTGACTGCGTTTTTGTGTGCATGGACAGTTTTGTTTTTGGGGAGTCACTCCTCTCCAGCCTGTTCAGTGTAATGCATGGGTCACAAGATTGATGATTTATTTATTTTTCATATGTTAGAATGCTTAAAGGGTGTACTCCCAGAAAAACATATATTGAAAGAGCAATTACCTACCTATATATATATATATATATATATATATCTATATATATATATATATATATATAGATTATAGATATATATATATATATATATATATATATATATATATATATATATATATATATATATATATATATATATATATATATATATATATATATATATATAATATAGATAGATAGATATAAACATTTCTATTTTATTTCATAGTTTTAGCAATCATTCTGAGTGATTCTGTTGCTCCAAAATTGAACTACCATTTTTCTTTGAATCTGCCTTTTACCTAGCTTTGAGTTGCTTTGAGCTTCTCTGACTGAACAACCTTCCGCATTCCATTCAAATCATGTGACCGTATGACCTGCCAGCGCCACCTACATATACAGTGAGGGTAGGCGAGGAGTTGAAAGGTCACATGAATTGAGTGGAAGGAGGAAGGCTGTTCAGTGCAGGCACTTAGGATTCTTCAGACAAGCTCAAAGCAGCTCCAGTTGCATTGAGATGTAGAGAAAAACGGTGTGAAATGCAATATTGGAGCAACAGACACAGAAACACATTTAGAGTGACTGCACACACCACAGAGTAGTAAGAAATGTGAACCCTGTTTAAAGAGCTTCGAAGCTACTTGCTTGTTAAGTGGTGATGTCCAGTCAAGGTACACAATAACACAATACGCTCTGTGATGTTTAGTTGTTTTGGAAATTATTTTGTAACAGTGCCAATATGACCCGAGATATTTATCCATGTAGCTTTGCATACGTTAAGAAAATGCTTTCAATATGTTTATTATTATTATTATTTTTATTATTATTATTATTATTATTATTATTATTATTATTGTTAAATCTGAAATTGGTTGTGCCTGGCTGATGAAATATTTGTGAAAAGGTCTTTTAAAAATCTGTACTAGGCTTAGGTTAGTAGAGACTCATTTTCTCTGCAAGTAGTAACAGCCTCTCTTTTTGATAATCTACCATAATTATAGTTATATTTAAAATTCTGCACTATCCTCAAACTTATTTTTGTGTTATAAAATTGACATATAACTTTATGTTCTAATTAAATACTGTCTAACTCAGAGTTTATTGCTTTATAATATTTTGCATATAAACATACATAATAATGGAGATTAAATTAACCACAGCTTGTTTCATAAACAGCAAACTAACTGCAGCCGTGGCCAGCAATTAGCGACCTTAAAACGCAAGGAGAAGTTCAGTATTTCAGACTTTCAGAAGACGCTTTTCTCATTGTCAGTGATTGGTACTGAAAAGAGCCTGTAGATTGAAGATGCCTGTAAAAGCAGGGAATTGCATCTTGTAATTCCAAGTTTTTAATCAGTACCTCCCCGGTTTAAGTGATTTCTGACAGTTTAAAAACAGGGGAATATTTGGAAATCCCCTTAAACACCAGTCATCAATGAGATATTTACAGTGTCAATACTTAAGGCTGCAATTGTGTGTGTGTGTGTGTGTGTGTGTGTGTGTGTGTGTGTGTGTGTGTGTGTGTGTGTATATATATATAAAGCATTGAAAACTTGACACTAAAAGACTGATCAAGGATGCATCATTCTGAGTGTAAAGGCCAAGACTGCTGATGCAATACCTAGTTAAGTGTGAAAGGGATCAATTCACACTTTCCCTAAGGGAAAATGGTTAAAGCACACTTACAGAATTTGATGGTTTTATTTCTATTTCAGGGAACCAGGGTTTCACTCTTATGCACATTAAAATGTAGTTAACATTGTAAGTAACTAATCATAAACCACGATTTGCAACACCCTAAGAACATTACATTTACAGTATTTGATTTAGAAAATCGAGAGGTGCCACAAGCTAGCACGTGATTCTTGCCATTCAAGCTCCTTTCTGGAAGACCTGTGAAAGGAGCCCTGGGAAGCGTCACCAGCAGCTCCTCAGATGAGTGTTCTGTGAGGTATGTCTCCAGATGGGAGATCAACTAGAGAAGATCTCAACGTTTGCCTATGAGAACGTGAAGAAGGCCCAGCACGCCCAGAAAAGATGGTATGACTAGTTTGCAAGGTCCCGTACCCTAGAGGCAGAAGAGCAGACACTATTACTTTTACCAACTGAAGAAAGCAAGCTTCTCGCAAAATGGCAAGGTATTGAGGAGAGTGGGGCCAGTCAACTATGAGATAGAGGTGCCTGAAAGAAGCAAACTTTCCACATTCATTTGCTGAAGAAGTGGATCCCCTGACAAGCCAGGGCACACAAAGGATGGTGGAACACCGTATTGCTTTAAAAGACATTAAATCAAAATTCGACCCCTATCCAGTGCCACGCATTAGTGATCTGGTGGAGCGCTTGTGAGAAGTCCTGTAAATCAGCACCCTGGATCTTTGTCAAAGCTGTTGGCAGGTGTCTTAAGCCGAAGAAAGCCAAAAATATGCAGCATGTAGAACGTATTCTGGATTTCACCAGTTCACCGTGTTGCCTTTCGGTCTTCATGGAGCACCAGCGACCTTCCAAAGGTTAATGGACCAAGTACTGCAAGGGACAGAAAACTATGCAGCAACTTACCTTGATGGTGTAGTCATCTATAGCGATTCCTGGGAGGACCATCTTTCCCATGTGTCATCCGTCCGACAGAGGATAAAAGCATCTGTATTGACAGGGAATTCCCACAAAGGAGTCTTCTCGAAACCAGAAGCATGTTACCTGGAATACGTCCTCAGAAGAGGAGTCCTTAGGACACAGATAGAGAAGGTGGAAGCAGTTTGGCACTTTGCAAGGCCTACAACAAAGAAGCACGTTGGGTCCTTCCTAGGGTTAAGTGGGTGGTATAGAAGATTTGTGCCGAATTTTGCCAGCAAAGCAGCACTTCTAACCTATTTGACCAAGAAGACAGGATCCAACAAAGTGGTCTGGACGGAGGCCTACGAAAAGTCTTTTAGTTAAAGGTTTTATGTTCAGATCCTGTTTGTAGTCCTGATTTGAAAAAGTTGTTCACAGTGCAAACTGAAGCCTCAGCAGTTGGTCTTGGAGCTGCGTTGTTGCAAGCAGAACCAGAGGAGAAAAGACCAGCTGCTTACATCAGCGTTACACTGTTTCCATGAGATGTCGGATATTCAGCGTCTGGCTGAAAAATGAAAAATCATTATAAACCAAACACAGAATTACATTTTTAAATTGGAAGGTTTACTAAAAAAAAAAAGAATCTTCAAATAAATACTTGCAATCTAGTTGTCAAGGCTCAGCTGTTACCATAGATGCAGTCTGAAGGGAAACGGAAGCTGTGACTAGCACTTGCACAAATTTGTAATTTGGAGCGAGTCGCATAGCAATTAAACAAAGAATTTCAGCATGACGGGATCTATGCAGCTGACGGACAAAATAATGATCCATTAGCGGTTGGTTTATTTTTTCGAAAATATGACTTGTTGGGTGTATTATTATACTATGCTAATTCTTTGGTTTATTTCAAGTGGTGTAAACTTTGCACTGAAGCAAATGCTGTTTTGGTTTGGAATGAATCTGAATGAATGAATCTGCTTTGCTTAGTGTTTAAATACTGAGAAACACCAAGCTTGTTGTATACTGGAGCCCTGCTTGTGCAATGGGATTGAAATACAATTCCTATTGCTTTTTTAATGGGTAGAGTTCTGTCTGTGTAATTTATTATGACAGCCCCACAATAGTAGAGCAGTATAAAAATATGTATTTTTCATTTTATCTTGTATTTTTATAGTGGGCATGGGCAATATTTACGTACGATATTGTTACTGCCGCTAGCGAGAAATTACGGTAACTAAATTTTTCTTTGCTAGGTCTGTTTGTCAAAATGTAAAAAAAAAAAGAAAAAGCAGATCATGTTTAATAAAAAATATGTCCAGGTAAAATATGTTGTATACTTTTTCAAGGGGCTCTGGGAATAAATGCGTTCTGGATATGTTTGTTTTAAAATGTAAATTTTACAAGTAAGCAAAATGAAAACTATGTTTATTTTAAAATAGTATATTTATTATTTTAGATTGTTCCAGGTTGAAGGAGCCTAGTTGGGTAGCCTACTTTAAATACCTCGGGTGTTCGTTTGAGTGCAGGTACTGGTCGGTGCGGAGGGGAGTGCAGGTACTGATCGGTGCGGAGGGGAGTGCAGGTTCTGATCGGTGCGGAGGGGAGTGCAGGTACTGATCGGTGCGGAGGGGAGTGCAGGTACTGGTCGGTGCGGAGGGGAGTGCAGGTACTGATCGGTGCGGAGGGGAGTGCAGGTTCTGATCGGTGCGGAGGGGAGTGCAGGTTCTGATCGGTGCGGAGGGGAGTGCAGGTACTGATCGGTGCGGAGGGGAGTGCAGGTTCTGATCGGTGCGGAGGGGAGTGCAGGTACTGATCGGTGCGGAGGGGAGTGCAGGTTCTGATCGGTGCGGAGGGGAGTGCAGGTACTGATCGGTGCGGAGGGGAGTGCAGGTTCTGATCGGTGCGGAGGGGAGTGCAGGTACTGATCGGTGCGGAGGGGAGTGCAGGTTCTGATCGGTGCGGAGGGGAGTGCAGGTTCTGATCGGTGCGGAGGGGAGTGCAGGTTCTGATCGGTGCGGAGGGGAGTGCAGGTACTGATCGGTGCGGAGGGGAGTGCAGGTTCTGATCGGTGCGGAGGGGAGTGCAGGTTCTGATCGGTGCGGAGGGGAGTGCCGGTTCTGATCGGTGCGGAGGGGAGTGCAGGTTCTGATCGGTGCGGAGGGGAGTGCAGGTTCTGATCGGTGCGGAGGGGAGTGCAGGTTCTGGTCGGTGCGGAGGGGAGTGCAGGTACTGGTCGGTGCGGAGGGGAGTGCAGGTTCTGGTCGGTGCGGAGGGGAGTGCAGGTTCTGATCGGTGCGGAGGGGAGTGCAGGTACTGATCGGTGCGGAGGGGAGTGCCGGTACTGATCGGTGCGGAGGGGAGTGCCGGTTCTGATCGGTGCGGAGGGGAGTGCCGGTTCTGATCGGTGCGGAGGGGAGTGCAGGTTCTGATCGGTGCGGAGGGGAGTGCAGGTTCTGATCGGTGCGGAGGGGAGTGCAGGTTCTGATCGGTGCGGAGGGGAGTGCAGGTACTGATCGGTGCGGAGGGGAGTGCAGGTACTGATCGGTGCGGAGGGGAGTGCAGGTTCTGATCGGTGCGGAGGGGAGTGCAGGTTCTGATCGGTGCGGAGGGGAGTGCAGGTTCTGATCGGTGCGGAGGGGAGTGCAGGTTCTGATCGGTGCGGAGGGGAGTGCAGGTACTGATCGGTGCGGAGGGGAGTGCAGGTTCTGATCGGTGCGGAGGGGAGTGCAGGTACTGATCGGTGCGGAGGGGAGTGCAGGTACTGATCGGTGCGGAGGGGAGTGCAGGTACTGATCGGTGCGGAGGGGAGTGCAGGTACTGATCGGTGCGGAGGGGAGTGCAGGTACTGATCGGTGCGGAGGGGAGTGCAGGTTCTGATCGGTGCGGAGGGGAGTGCAGGTTCTGATCGGTGCGGAGGGGAGTGCAGGTACTGATCGGTGCGGAGGGGAGTGCAGGTTCTGATCGGTGCGGAGGGGAGTGCAGGTTCTGATCGGTGCGGAGGGGAGTGCAGGTTCTGATCGGTGCGGAGGGGAGTGCAGGTTCTGATCGGTGCGGAGGGGAGTGCAGGTTCTGATCGGTGCGGAGGGGAGTGCAGGTTCTGATCGGTGCGGAGGGGAGTGCAGGTTCTGATCGGTGCGGAGGGGAGTGCCGGTACTGATCGGTGCAGAGGGGAGTGCCGGTTCTGATCGGTGCGGAGAGGAGTGCTGGTTCTGATCGGTGCAGAGGGGAGTGCAGGTACTGATCGGTGCGGAGGGGAGTGCAGGTTCTGGTCGGTGAGGAGGGGAGTGCAGGTACTGATCAGGTCAAGCGTTAAATGCTCTTGCAGAGCTCCTGTATGAGGGAATGTAGCCAGTGACACTGACATAATCTGTCAGCATTAAATCCACAAACACCTTATAAATGTCTCATGTGAAATATGGCTTAATCATGTTAATGATATATCTATATTTCTGAAGATGTAATGGTGTTCCCAGGCTAGTCTGGTCTTTAATGAGTTTGCACTCGCTGTGTTACTCTGAGGGACTGCATTTGCATCTGTCCCAGCAGCCAGCCCCCAGGTGGGCTTGCGTCTGTGTGTTTGAAATGAGCTGGGCTGTGTATTTAAGCATGACCTCAGGGAGTCTTGCTCATGTGCCCTGCTTGCAGCCATGCATACAAACTATTAAAGGCAGAGCAAAGGAGGAAGCACGTCCTTCTTCAGTCAAACCTAATACAACTGTTAATGCCACACATTGAAATGTCCAGGCCAGACTATAACAGGAGTCAATGGCTCCTGATAATAATACTTTGCACTTAATATCACTGGTGTTTAAGTTCCACATCACTTTGGGAAATAGAAGCATGCGATGAAAAGATTTACATTGAAGTTGCTGTGTTAAAACTATGCTAGCACTGTTTAGCAGACAGCTTTATTACATTTTTAATGATTACAATGTGTTGTATACACTATATATTGTGTAGTAGACTGAACACTACAGTACAGTGGTAGGGTTCCTTTGCAAACAGCTGTATTTGCTGTTATTGCTGATAAAGTCACGATTTATCCACTGAAGTAAAAGAGTTTGACTTCAATTTCATGTAATATAGATAGGATTCAAAATGTACTAAGATAAAGTTCTTTGTTAAATAGAATGGAACAATCCGAGACAGTACAAGCGTGGTCAGTGAGTTCCTGATTGATTTAATATGCTTTAGGGTTATGGTTGAGGTTGTGATTTAGTGATTAAATTCACTGGTACAATTTAGAAAGCATCAGCGTGCACGATGCAAGAGCTTCTACCCATGCATTAGTATCCTTGACTGTCATTTTAGTTGTTTTTATTTTCCCTTAGTGTTGTGTTTGGAATCATTCTCATTGGTTCCAGGTTCACCGTTGAGCTATCATTTTTCTCTAAATGGCACCCCTGTCTGATATGTAGTTCTTTTACACGGTCTTGTTTACACAATGTGCCCTTTCCTGTTTGGTGTTTCTTTTGTAAAGATGATCAAAATGACGAGGTAAAATTTAAAATAAACTGTGAGGTTGATTTTGATCAACCTATACCCCACAGCACTGGGGAATCGCCTGGTTATCACAGCATCACCACTAACAATAAGTGGCTGGTGCCGTTTAGGGGATGCGCTGGTGCTGTGCTTAAAAAATCTGTGGCAGGGTATAGGCTGATCGGATCAACCTGTAAGTTAAGTAGACAAACGTCTTGGCTAGTGCCTTCATCAGTAAGAAGTGAAATAATGCTGTGCAGCATTCTCTCTCTGTCTCTGTTTCTCTATTTCTCTACCTTGTAAATGTCTTTACATTTCCTTCAAAGATGAGCATCAGTGGGTGGTTTGTTGGCATTTCTTATCCTCCTCTGCTAAACAAAGCTGGTACAGTTAATCACCTCTCCTTGTTTGTGTGCTGCTTTTTTCAGTGTAAATTATTTGATCAGAAGACCCCCTCTGTTCCTGTTGGATGTTTTGTAACCGAGGGTCCTTTGTTCCATACAGTAAAAGAATCTGTCAAATTATTGTGCCTCAGCTTTAGAAACAGAGAAAAGAGGTTAGGTTGACATCCAGGAGTGAATAATGATGACCAGCCTTTCCCTCTCCCTTGAGCCATAAAGCTGCTGCAGCCTTTATAGAAGGAAAGAGGGGGATGAGAAGATAGGAGGGATAAAAGGTGTTTCAGCACGCACACATACACGCGCGCACGCACTCACACACAAAACTAGTCCCAAAGATGTATGGCTGTTGCCCTTGTCGTCTGCGTGGTATGATAATCCATTTTGATCTACTCTATCTTAATTGTCTTCTAAAGACAAATGGGTAGTAAAAGTTCATCAGTCTCCTCTCTCTCCTCATTTACAGGCTGAATAATCACCAACGCCACTGCCACAGAGAAAAAGCCTTTCTTTTCTAATGCCGGAAGTAAAGCCGACCGTGCATTTATTAAAGAAATCTTTCTCCCTCATTATTTCAGCCGCCCCTAGCCCAGCTTTGATAGATCTTGGCGTTTGTATGAAAAATGTAATCTGAAATGTAAATAAGCTGTTTGATACAAAGCAGTGGTATAACGAGCAAGATCTCTGGATTTTACAGTTTTTTCTGTTATAATTAAAACAAAGCGAGTTTCACGCGCCCTTGTCGTCCCCCCCCCACGTCCTCTTTGACACAACCTAGACGACAGTGACATTTATGCATTGAATCTTTTAAATTAGGCAGCTAGTGCATGTTTTCTCAAACTGAATGCAATGTGGTACTTTTGTAATGTTGAAATTCTTTACGTTTTTTTTCCTCTGATGTCAGTGTGATAAACATTGTTTTAGGTTGCTAGTGAAGATGCTGGAATTAGTCTTTAATGAGCGAATATTCAAATGAGTGAACTCTACAAAGAAAGTCCAAAAGTAGTCCAGAAGTACAAAATGAAAATCCCAGAGCAAGTAAAAATACTAGAACAGAGAGAAGTTTAGGAATACAAAGAACAAAGATGTAAGCACTTACAATACTTTCAGATTTGTTTTATTTATTAGAAATGTTTTGGTAAAAATGAAAAAAAGTAAGTCTAATGAAGGTGATTTAATGAGCAGACATTCTGAAAAGAGCTTTGAAACAGATTTTAAAGTTATAAGTGTAAAAAATTGTCAGAGTGTTAACAATAAAAAGAAAAATGACAGGTACGTTATTTAAACAGTTATAGCGTCACTTAGGGGCGTGTCACGCTGTATTTAAACAGTTATAGCGTCACTTGGGGGCGTGTCACGCGTATTTAAACAGTTATAGCATCACTTGGGGCGCGTCACGCTGTATTTAAACAGTTATAGCGTCACTTGGGGGCGCATCACGCTGTATTTAAACAGTTATAGCATCACTTGGGGGCGTGTCACGCTGTATTTAAATAGTTATAGCATCACGTGGTGGCGCGTCACGCTGTATTTAAACAGTTATAACATCACGTGGGGCGCGTCACGCTGTATTTAAACAGTTATAGCATCACGTGGGGCGCGTCACGCTGTATTTAAACAGTTATAGCATCACGTGGGGGCGCGTCACGCTGTATTTAAACAGTTATAACATCACGTGGGGGCGCGTCACGCTGTATTTAAACAGTTATAGCGTCACTTGGGGGCGTGTCACGCGTATTTAAACAGTTATAGCATCACTTGGGGCGCGTCACGCTGTATTTAAACAGTTATAGCGTCACTTGGGGGCGCATCACGCTGTATTTAAACAGTTATAGCATCACTTGGGGGCGTGTCACGCTGTATTTAAATAGTTATAGCATCACGTGGTGGCGCGTCACGCTGTATTTAAACAGTTATAACATCACGTGGGGCGCGTCACGCTGTATTTAAACAGTTCCCTCAACTTCATAGCTGATTTCTTTAAGCCCTGGAATTTTTAAAATCTATAACAGTTTAATAATCTGCCTTTTTAGTTTTACATTGTCGTAGCATCACGTGGGGCGCGTCACGCTGTATTTAACCCAAAGCGGCCCGTTTATTCATTGATTGTCAGGTCCAATATATTTTCACACACTGTTTATTTTAAACATGATATTTAATTTTTTTTTCTCAATAAAACAGGTTTAAAAGGTCATCAGTACTGCATCTCCAGCCAAGCCCCACCCCTTGTTTGCTGTATTTTTCACATACCTCTTTATAGATGTGCATACTGATAAATCCTCTCCTGATCACTTGTTTTATCGCCAAACTCCTCAATAATGTGATCCAAGTCATTATTTTGTTACTAAAACATCTCAAAGCTCTGCACATGTCTGTGATATTCTTTGAGCCCTGGATGCGGAAGCAGCTACCTCCTTTGTTTGTGTCTGTGTTGTATTTGTGGTGCATGGGGCGTTTCTTTTTTTTTTTTTTTTTTTTTTTTTTTTCCCGGCTTCATTCAGCTGCTAGCGGTCTCACTCGGCCATAGAGGTTTTTTTTCTGCTTTTTCCTGAGAAAAAAACGACTGGAGACCTGTGCTTTACGTCTTTTTGATGATGTCGGACAGGGTCCGAGATCGGACTGGAAAGGGAAAATTGTAATGTCGGACCTACTTATTCTTTAAGTGATCCCAGTGATTCAGCATCAGCAATAATGCAGCATGTGTGATGCTGTCTCCTACCAAGGCTGTCTCCATATAATTTCATACTGTATCATCTGGTCCTAGTTTCTGTGCTGCACTTAAAACATTGGCATGGGTTAACCTTGTCAACTCCTTTAAGTTTTCAAGTTTCTAGATCCCTCTTTGTTCTTGGCTAAATTGATTCAGTTCCCCCAACTTCATAGCTGATTTCTTTAAGCCCTGGGATTCCTTAAATATATAACAGTTTAATACTCTGCCTTTTTAGTTTGACATTATCACATAATTACTCTCTGTATTGTCACTTAGAGTCCTATTCAAAAAGCTTGTACTTTTCTGTTGAGTGTTAAAGTGTTCTTGAATCCAATATACAGCTATGGCCAAAAGTTCTTCATCACCTAGAATTTTAGGATTGAGACATTAATTAAAAAAAAAAAAAAACAAAATAAAACCATATGAACATAATTTATTTATTTTATTGAACATTGAAACTACAAAACTGGAGTGCAAAATTCTACTGGAAGACCTAATAGTAGTACAGTATTTCATGTTTGATTTTGAAATGGAAAACTGCAAAGCGGTGTGTAATTCAATATGATTCAGTAAGTCAAAACATTATTCAGCAGGTTTCATTCAACATTATTAAGCAAAATTAGTTAATTCTGTAGGGGGATGCAAAACATTCGGCCATAACTGTGGACTGTTGGAACTTAATTTAAACGGCAATTCACAAGAATCAGCGCTTGGAAACAATTATGCTTGTAGATCTATTAATAGCCAATGGGTGAGTTTTGTGGGTATTTTTGTATAACAATCCGCTTGCCTGCTTTACATTAGGGATGCTACTCGTAAACATGGAGACAGTGTCCGTCACTAACTGAAATGAGGAAGAGCAAGGGAAATTAGACTATACTAGTAGAAGTGGATTGTAAATATCCTAGTAAGGGAAAGTAAAAAAAAAAAACAAACAAACAAATGTTTAACATGTCATTTGAATCTGCTTGCTCTTAAAATAGATAATAATATCATCAATCTTTTCTGTTGTGCCCTTCCGTTCATTATGTAGGCCTTTGAAAGTTTTTTTGTTGAAACATGATATCCTGTCTCTATCTTGGGTCAGACATCTCTGTTAGCAGTCCAAGCTTTCGGATACTCTAGTGTATGCTCATTGCCTGTCCTAATCAACCAGCTGCACCCTATTACTGATGTGCTTTTAGCCCGTGCTCAGCTTTCACCCAGAAGACACTGCTGAGGTGCACATGTGACAGATTTCTTGAGAGTAAAGCACGAGAACTTTCTCTAATCTGATGTGTTTCCGGATATCGTTGCATGATAAAAACACCTGAGACCTGTGTAGCTAATGGAAGTACAAAACAGGTAAGATTTATGACATGATTTTGTTTGGCACAGTGAATTTAAGAATTAATATGTAAGTATTTAAAGCGATGAACTTCATTAATCGCCAAATGCTGTGGCACAGAACTACCAAGGTAGGCTGTACTACATGAAAAAGCCAGCCTCACAGCCACTGGATTTTTTTTTTTTTAGATTCAGCTAGTGTACTGGCAATTTTGATGTAATCATTATCATTAAGCTTTGTATAGGAACATTGGTACTCATAAATAGTTTGGATGAAATATACCCTTTTAATATTAAATGTATTAGAATTTCAGATCAGCTTTATTTAGAATTTTCATGCAGGATTTGGAACACTAAAGATAGCAGGTACATAGCCTGCTCCAAAGGTTCCCAAACTGGGGGCAGTGAGGTGGTTTCAGGGCACGTGATACATAGAAATACGAGCCTGACATCTAACAAAGATTATTTACATGGACACTGCTGCCAGGTGCTGAGGGTTATTTTCAATAGTCAAGAGACAAGAAAGTTTGGGATCCCTGGACTAATGCAAAATCACAAAGAAATAGCAAGCACTGTGTTTTAATGTTGAATCTAGGAAATTACCACTTGGAATATAAGTGTTGCAGTTCCATCCTTGTGCATGCTTGTAGGGATTGCGATGGACTGGGGAAGGCTCTATACTAAGGGCTCCCATTTGTATGGGCGAAGATGTGCTAACCAAGGTGTGTAAGGGATGCTCGGTTTGGATTTGTGAATGGGAAAGGAGTAGGAAGGTTACCCCGACTCGTTTAACCATGTCTTCGTACTGTATTTCCACGTACTAAAGCTCTAACGCTTCAAGATATTCTTCAGACTTGGTACATGGCTCTATTCTAGAATTTTCTTGGTGAAGTTGGATCGTGGGTATAATACAACAACGCATGTTTTAACTCTTACAAAACTGCCTCTGCTTCAGTGTCAGTGACCTATATTGCATAAACATTTTCAGTTAGTGACTTGATATTTGCAGGCTAAAACATGGTGGTTACCTTCCCTAATATTGTTGCCATATTGAGGTCATGTAATGTAAGTTCCTGCTACTGTATATAGGGCCACTACACATATATTTGGTACATAACTGTATTTTATGTGTTTCTCAGATAAATTATTATTTGTTTATTTAGCAGATACCTTTATCCAAGGCGACTTACAGAGACTAGGGTGTGCGAACTTACAACAACGTCTCACCTGAAAGACGGAGCACGAGGAGATTAAGTGACTTGCTCAGGGTCACACAGTGAGTGAACCAGGATTTGAACCGTGGACCTCCTGGTTACAAGCCCTTTTCTTTAACCACTGGACCACACAGCCGCCTAGTTCTAAGTCCCATTCCCAGTGTTGTCCACTGAACTTGAAAGTTTGTGATTCTGGTCATTCCCAGTGTAAGACTTTAGCATTTGCTTTACTCATTGCTTTAGCAGCTGTGTTGCCTCTGGTCATCTCTTTTTTTGTTTGATTGGATTTTTTTTAAAGTGGAATTGGGCAGAGTTTTTTTTTTTTTTACTACAACCCTATAGAAATTCTGAACTGCTATTTCCTGGTACCACATCGCTTCCTGTGATGGATGGCAGTCTTGTTTCCTTGTGTCTGTTTTTCCGGCATCTTATTCAGACCTTCTAAATATAACATGAATGCAATGAACCATAACAAAGCCTTTGTGTACTGTGCAGTGTGCAGTGTTTGAAGAAAGTATTACACTTTACTGGCAATGCCGGTACTTACAACCCTGTGCTTTTCATATAGTATTACAGTATCCAGCCACCTGAAAATAAGCTTGGTTAAGGTAGCTGTGTCTCAGCAGTCAAAGCGTACAGGACCTGGTTCATTTCAATGTCCAGCTGCTCCTAAGCAAGTTTAAAGACATACCAGTGTCAAATGTTTTTCAGCATATACGTTGCGCATGAAGGCTGCTTTTAGCGAGGTTTCATTTTGTAGCTCATTCTAGTGACAGCCCGTGGCTGAGACAGATACCAAGCAAACTGCTGTTTTGTTGGGGATGAAAGGAGGAGGCATCTGGAAGCTCAGGAGCTCCAGCGAGCGCTGTACCCGGAGAAGTCCTTGGTTCTTCTAGTTTATCTAAACAAGCTTGACTAATCCCAACTATCTAGAGGGATCCACTGTCAAAACAAGCAGCAGGCCCTAAGGCAAAGCAATCCAGCTAGCAGTGAAGGCAGGAGTATCCAATACTAGTGAGCGCACATTGGAGTCTTTCTGCTTATGCATTGAAAGAGAGAAAGAGGGGGGATTTGCATAATGCCTTTTCATTAGCAACTTCGTGCAGAGCTGAGAGAGGCCCGTGTATATAGATCCAAGGCTACAATGTGCAGTCTATAGGCAAAGCATTGAAGGACCCAGCCATATTGGGCTGAATAAAAGAGCCTTAAGTAGAGCAAAATGAGTGAGGAAACTGGGATTGCCGCATTGTCTGACATCTGCTGAACTTCTTGTTAGTTTTGTTCTAGTCAATTCTATGTGTATGTTGGCGAAACCTGAGCCGGCCCTACATGAGTCCTGTTATCCTCCTCGTGAATATTTATGCAATGGGCCAGTGGCTAAGCTGCCCTTTGCTTCGGCCTGTTCCCATTTTCAATTCACTCCTGCATTTCAAAAAGCTAAATCTATGTTTGCCTCGCTTTTCAATTTTTTTTTTGTAATTCTCTTCAGATTTGCATAAATTGAATTCTGAGCTTTCAAAGTATTAGATTAAAATTCTTCTTGTTTCGGCCTTAAAAACTGGCACATGCATGGATGAATATTGATGAAGTGGATATTCATACTAAGATATCAGGAGAAAAGGCTAAATTTAAACATGAGTACATGCTAAATACACACATCTCAAACAAACGTGTATTTGTGTTGCATCAGTTCAGAATATCATGGGCTATCCATTTATCTTTAACAGTTGAATGATATATAAAATGTATTTTTTTCTTGTTTATTTCCAGTTATTTTGAACTGAACATTTAACAAGTGATGTACACAGGCATATATCACATCACATGTTATGTTATTTGACAACATATAAGTGTATATGATGTTCATTTTTCTTTCTTTATGTGCATGTATCTTTTTTTTATATACCATTTTTGAAAGAGAAATAAGTATGCATTATCCAGCCAGATTCCAGCTTGGTTTCTTTATTTTATCAGCAGTTCAGCTTGTGAATGCAGTAACAGTCAGAGCTGCTGAACTGACACAGTTTCTATTATAGCAGGGAGTCCCTGTGGGAGCGGTGCAGTGCAAACAATTCAGCACGGGCCCATTATCTGCTGTTTCTCTGTGTGCTGTAAAAAGAAGGGGGCTTCTGGGAGCCCTGTCCCCTGTGTGGAGCATCCCTGTCGTACTTGAAGGACTGGTGGCAGGGAATTTGTGGCCTTGGGGTGGGAATGTGGAGGAACTCGGCTGCAATTAGATTTAGAAGAAGAGAAAGGTTCAAGGATTTGAGGTTCTGCATAAAAGGATAAAAAGAGGGAGATGCCCTTCTGGCTGTCGTTGCCACCATTGGAAAATACAATGTCAGATTTTCTGTAGGCATTTCTGTTTTTATACTTACTTTCTGTTGGTCAGGTTGTTATATGTTGTTTTTGCCCTGGGATTTTATTAGGGTTCATACCGCTTAAGGGCAACCCCTGCTATTGCCAGTTTTGTTTTATTATTTTCTCACCTTTTTGTCGTGTGGGAGTTTTTTTGTGTCCCTTATGGCAGCATTTCTTTGAAAATGACTCCTTTTCTGAATTTATTTTAATTCATGTTTAAGCAATGAATATTCAAAGTCACCCAAAACAATAATGAGTTAATGGGTACTTTCCATTTCACTACAGTCTTTGATAATGGATTGCCAGTTTGTCAAAGTGTTGTTGTATCCAGCCATGATGTGAGTACCTGGCTTAGTGAAGCAATTCAACAAATGCATCATTTTCCATTGCTACTTCCTTCAGATGTAATTCTTGATTTGTACAGTTATCTGTGATTTTAGTGACTGATATTAGGCAAAGCAGAAGATAAACTAGAAGAAGCAAAGCAGACGCCATCAGAGCTTCCCTTCACAGCTCTGCAAGCAACCTGAGCATCTCCCCACCAGAGGCTGCAAGCTGACCTGGAATTGCTAGGACACACATTCATGATATTAGTAATGTTCAAACGCTGCTTGAAATGTATTCGTTTGCAAGAGGTCTCACACAAAGGAAAACATGGCATAAATGACGGCTGAAATAAATAAGAGACTGTACCGTACCTCGCTGGTCTCCCTGCTTCGGCTATTCGCCCTCTTCAACTTATTCAAAATTCTGCTGCTCGTCTGGTATTCTCCAAACCTCGCTACTCTCGTGCTACACCTCTACTCTCACGCTACCCCTCTGCTTCGCACTCTCCACTGGCTACCTATATCTGCTCGCATCCACATCAAACTGCCCTTTCTTATCACCAATCCCTCGTGTCTCCTTATATTCCCTCTCTCCCTCCCTGCTCATCCTCTACTGGCTGACTTGTTATGCCTTCTCTTCTCACTCTTCCTCTCGTGCTCGCTCCTTGTCTTCACTCTTCCTCTCGTGCTCGCTCCTTGTCTTCACTCTCTTCCTCTCGTGCTCGCTCCTTGTCTTCACTCTCTTCCTGTCATGCTTGCTCCTTCTTGTCCCCCTGTGGTGGAACCAGGACTGTAAAGTCTTTTAATGCTTTCTGCCGTCTTCTCAAAACCCACTTATTCAACCTTTATTTGTAAATTCCTATTTATATATCTTTTTGTATTTGTTCCTTTGTTTATATTTATTTTGCATGTATTGTATGTATGTGTTTTGCATTTTGTATTGCCTGTAACTTATATACTTTTATATTTTGTTTAATTTATTGGATAAAAGTGTCTGCTAAATAATTAAATAAGTGTTTCTCTCTGTTTAAAAGATAATTTGATGATCACCAGGTTTATTTAACTCTGGAACACAACTTTTTTCAACTCGTTCAGAATTAGAGAATATTGTCATTAATTTTTGAAGAACATTAGAATATACCATATTTGTTCCAGCACTATTGTGATGTGGACTAATGTAATAATCTGTTATCTAACAATAACAAGAAAACGCTCCACGATTCTTTAAAGAGAGTAGTCTTTGAGCTTTGTCTCTCAAGTTTCCATTGGGGCACTGCATCTTTTTGTTGATGCTGTACATAAATCCCTCGGTGCAAGAAAAAACAGCTTGTAATTTTCAAAGCATTTGTCATTTGTCTGGGTCCTGGGCCCAATTATTTTGAAAAACTTTGCCATGGTAGTCCAGTGTAATCAATGAGCTGTGTGTAACCATCAATACATTCAGTGTTGGGACTATTGATCAGAGAGGATTATAGACAGCCTGTGCAAGGTGTATAATGTCAGTAGTGTTTGATTATGAGAGAAGCTGGGAGCTCAGGGGCCTGGTACCAGGTGGTGTGTGTCCTGGAGCTAGCGATGACAGGGCTGGGCCTCGTCTCCAGTGGATTGAGGTTCATGCCCTGCACTTTAGCAGTAGTGACTTTCTTCTATAGATGAGCTGTCAGTTCATTACAGGCGGGTGAAGGTATATCAAGTAAGTTGTCACAGCCTTTTCAAAGACCCCTGGTTCAATTAAAATCGTCTGTAAAATGTGGTGTGGTGGGGTGGGGCTTAAGTACAACTGTTTATTGTTTCTTTGTATAGGCCCGATGCCTCTGTTTTTATTTTCAGCTGGTTCCTTGCGATATACACCTACCTAAATGTGCAGCTGTTGCTCACATAATGGGCTAATGCTATTCCCATCCCTTAATTACGAGTCTCTTTGTGATAAGGCTGCCTATGACAGCACAAGAATACCGTGGCTGTCCTCTACATGAAATCCTATTAAAATACCTTTCATTCTGCTGTGTACCTCATGGTTACACACAGTGCCGGGGCTCCTGGGCGCAATAGTCCTAGCCAGAGTGGAACTCATATCTTTCCTCGCTGAAAGGAATTAATGACGCAGTTGAATAGGCAAAAAGCTGCCATGTTGTTCAGGAATTGTGTGAATGATGCTTCTAAAAACCAAACATCATAACATGGAATTGATGATGCAAAAGTGATCTGTTCACCAAGTATGACCTCATAACTTGTTTAAAGAATGCTTTGTTAGTACAAATGTTTGATGCTCATTTCTGATGTTTGATGTTCTACACTGCTGTTGCCTCCTTGACAACCGCCTAGAAAAGTTTTTTTTTTATGAATAACCAGCTTTATTTCATTTTTGACTGAAAAATCACCTCAAATCATTATAAACTGATCAAAATGTTGTTTTGTTTTTGTTTTGTTTTGTAAGAAACACAAAATAATACAATGATTGTTTTATTACACACAGAAAATGAGCACCTGGACACAAAGCAAAGCGTTCCAGAATTCAGAGTTGTTGCTTCTGTGTGCAGTGTTATGATTTGTGACTCATTCCTCAGTTTAAAAAGCTGCTTCAGGGCATAGTCAATGTGGCTTCTGCTTCTATTTGAATTATACAAACCGTGGCGTATCCTGATACTGCCACCCTGCAATGTTTAACCCTGATCTGTTGTTTGCAGTGATGGTATTAAGTGGGTTTAGGAATCACTCCAGCTGGAGGCAGTTAAAGGGCATTTAGACCCTAGCGTTTGAGTGAAGAACTATTGGCTCGATTTCATCAAGCCCTTTACACCAAAGTAAAATAAAACTAAACAAGTAACGAACCAGCACAGCCTGTTTAGTTGAAGCGCTCAAAGGTGTGCTGACATCGGTTCTTTCCAGTTACGTACCAGCTTTTCTATCACTAACAATGATGTAAAGACCTGGATACATCTAGCCTTATGTATTTAAAAGGCAACACCAGTATTGAAAGGGTTAAGATCAGATACTGCTCAAATCCATGGATTGTCCTTTGGACTTTGTACTTCATGAGAAGTAGTTTAAAACATGTGTAGGCATTATAGGATGGTGCAAAACCCAGATGAAGTCTTTTTATAGAGCATGTTATTAACACTCTTAAAAAGAACAGAGCACAATAATCCCACTGCAGCGAGCCCTGTGCACTGGAATATAGATGATTCGGTGCATCACTTGGACTTTAAAAGCAAATTTAGACACTTGTTTCATTTGAAACCTCTATAAAAGTGTGACTAGGGAGATTTGGGGATCGGCTTGGCAGGCCACATCCTTTTATTTCATTCTGAATGATTTCACTGTGGGAGAGTGGTGCCTCTTTTGGGGCAGATGTATGCAGCAAAAGCCAAACAAAAACTACCCTGGCTATGGTTTGATGGGTATACTTTTCATTCATTGTGTTAGGCACATACGCCCTCTTAAACACGGTAAAGTGCATGCGGATACATTTCACACAACAAAAACAGTGGCTCGATGCAGTCAAAACCCAACCCATTGTGCTCCATCGAGCAAGTCATCAGATCGAGGGTCTTGCTTCTCATACTGTGGAACTTGTTTAAAAATAAATGAAGTGAAAAGCATCAATTCAGTTAGCATTGATAATTCATTATTATTGGTCATGGAAGTGCTACACATGTAAACTGATCTTTAATTTCACCCACAAGTTCAGATTTGCTTAAGGCAGTCCTGCCTCAGCTTGAAGCTGCGTCTGTGGGGTTCAAAAAATTAATTAGCTGCTCGTCACCCAGCCTGAAACTCGGGGGGTTTTGTGAACAGCAGACACCACAGAGATAAAGCAGCCAGCAGACGTGATAGACAGCTCCGAACAGTGGGCTGCTGCAGCTGCAGGTGCTGACTTAATGCATTTGATACATAGTTTTATTGACACTCATATGCAGTTTCTTATCAATTTTATACCCCCTTTTTTCCCCCCAAACCATTAAAAAAAAACAACAAAAAAACAGCATTATTTAAAGTGTTGCTAAAGTGGAGCAGGTGGTGCTTAGGACTTGATCCCTTTTAATACAGCTAATCTTCTACCTCTGGGGTCCATCCTTTTACCAGGAACAGTGGATGAAAGTCATTAATATCTAATTCATTTATTTATTTATTTAACTCCTCGATTTTCATTGAGATCCCAGGACAAACAGGTTACAAGTCAAACCCTGTACACATTTATATATGACCCCCAAACCTTTATTGTGTGTTTCTTTTATTTGTTTAAGCAGGGGTTTAAGGTTGAAGTCTCAAGTAAATTGATTGAATTGTGTCCTGCAGTTTCTAAAATAACAAGTCTTGCAGTATGTATTTGATTACTGTTAATGGACAAACAAGTTATTATGCTGTTAGCCCTTTAACCAACAACACACATAATTGGCGTATGTATAGATTTATTTGCATACTGTATAATAGCGGTTATATGTAATATTTTATATACAATAGATTTTATTGAATAACATTTGCACTACAGCAAGTGAAACCCCAATTTACTAGAACCTTTATTTTAAGTGGAAATTGTTATCAAGCCTACAAGCTTTTGTTGTAGGTTGGGGTTAGTTAGTGTCCCTGTTTCTCTCCGTCCCGGTTCCCTAATCCTTCAGCCCCCTGGGTTCCATGGTAACAGCTGAAACCCTGGCAGTCACCGTGGTTCTGCCAGCCCTGGACTCCTGTGGGTTGGTGTTATTCACCGATATCCATATGGTCAGGCTGGAGAGTGTCCCTGGAGGGTTGTTAACACTGCAAGGCCCTACTTCCCCCTCCTCCCATAGAGCCCCAGCAGCTCAACCATGTGCAAATCTTGAGTATTTTTTCATATTTAATGAAGTTTGATCTCATTTATTATTTCAATTGATTGACTGCTCAAGGTAATCTTTTTTTTTTTTTTTTTGGGGGGGGGCCCCACTCTAACTGATAAAAAGTCCTTTTCTTCTTCTTCGTCTGTCTCATTTCTTCAGGGCATGCCTGTTATATGGTGTGGTTGCAGTTAATACTGAGATTTATTAGCCCCGTTAGATATATAAATGATCTCCCTTTTCTTTCCACAGGAAGTGCTACAGACTTTGACCAGGTTTTGCTTCCCCTTCTGTGTGGACAGGTACGGTTATCATTTCAAACTTTTCTAAGGGGTTTCTGTCATAAAGCCATATACAGTGTCTCTAACACAGATTTAATGCACTGGACTGGAGGCTAAAGTTGCGCTATCCCCTTTCTGGGCCTTCTTGAAAGCCGGATGTATTAAAAAAAAAAAAAATGTGTGTGTGTGTGTGTGTGTATATAATGCGGTGATAATTGTACATTACAAAATTTGGATAAAATTGAAAAGTAAATAAAACTAATTGTGTGTGCCACATATATATATATTACTATATATATATATATATATATATCTATAATATATATATATATATATTATATATATATATATATTTAAATTGGATCTAAAAATTCTTTTTGTACTGAATAACATGATATATTTCGTCGAAGTCTGGACCTAGGTGTGTGTGTGGTGTGTTTGGTGTATATATATATATATATGTGTGTTGTGTGTGTATATATATATATTATATATCTATAATTATATATAATATATATATCTATATATTATATATATAATAACGTGGACCTAGATTTTAAGAAAACGTGACTTATTGTACTATATAAAGCAGCTTCAGACCTAGGCAGATTTTAAAATGAGGGATGACACTCAGGAGAACATGGACTATATATTTAAAAGCCTTTAGAACATAGTGACCCCCACAATTCAAAGAAAAAGAAGAAAAACAGCATTTAGCAAATGCAGATAGAATAGTTTTCTAATGTTGCGATGGTGAAGTGTAAGGTATGAGGCTCTCCCTAGACTCTGCAGTCTGTACCTGTGTTACGAGAGCTATCTTCATGCTTACTTATTTTGATTGTAGATTTAATCTCAGACTTCATACTGACAGAGCTTCAAAGCCACCTATAACTGTAGAACCCAGCAGTCCTCAATTTTGTATGCCGTTGTTTTCTTGTACTTTAAGTAAATAGTCTGAAACTACTGTGTGTGTGTGTGTGTGTCTATATATATATATATATATATATATATATATATATATATATATATATATATATATATATATATATATATATATATATATAAAATATTTTGTGTGTGTTCAGTGTTTTTAAAGTTAAATCTACAAGGAATAAACTAAGATAAATGGAAGATTGTACTACGAAAAGACTGTGGAAGACTTTGGAGGCTTTCCTGGCAAAAACTGAAGCTTAAAAGCCATCATGGCATGACAAAGAGCGATGTGATTTAACATAGCAACCAGTGTTTTATACCAAGCCATTGCGTCTCAGCAGGGAATGGATGTTTCAAATGTTAAAGGGATTTTGATGGTTATTTGTATTGTAATGAAACTACCCCCCCTCCTGTGTTTTCAGTACCTACTGCTAAACAAAGGAACAGATTCAACATGCGTTTTCTTCAGAAGGAAAAAAACAAACAAAAGTATACAAAACTTTTGATTCTCTCTGATCTGATCCCTGTTTAGATACCTTGCTATCCTTATAAAAAGCACTGACAGCAGCTGTACACATTAAATGCTCCCTAGTATATGCCCTTAGAACGTTAGTAACCGCATCACGAAAACAAATAAAAAAAAAAGATTTTTAATGATTTTTAACTTTTTAATGACATGTCAGTTGAAGAATGGATACGTGAACTTGTTGCAAGTGTCTCGGAGATGTCTGCTGACGCTGTAGTACAGAGAGGAGATTACTGTCAGACAAGCTGAAAAACACACTGCCTGTAGTAGCAGGGTGGAAAAACTGATTGATTTAAACAGAAAAAAAATCTAAACTGACTTTATCAATCAGTTTGAACCTAACTTAAAGATAGCTGAAACAAAAAGCCGTTAAAGTCTTTTAATGCGCCAAGTAATCAAAATATTTAGCCATCTTGGATTTACTGTGTATGTTAACTTTGAGTAAAAAAAAAAAAGTAAATTATTATATTAAAATATCATCACAATTCAATTAAAGTGAACATGTGCTGCATTTTTTTGTGAAAATAGCAAATTGCTGACTTGAAGCTTCAATACGTGCGTCTAAACACACACAGCTCTCACTGTAAACCGCCTGTTGAACGTGGAAGGCACTAACTGAGCAGCTGCCCCAGTGCCCATATACTGCAGTTCAATGCATAGGAGTCCTTTTAAAAGGGTCATGTTTTATATCAAAATGTGATTATTAAATGTGTGAGGGCCCCATCAAATCACTGGAGAAAAATAGAATGGAATGTGTGAAGAATCCGCCAGCTTTATCCACGAAGCAGACCAGATCCAGCCAATATGAGTGATACAAATATCTTGTGTACTTGCAGGCCGTTTAAGAAGAAATGTAATCAGTAATACAATGGCAAACATGTCTCTTAAAAATGTTGTTTTGTACAGATTTTATAGAGAAGCTCTTATGCAGCATTGCTATAAAATAAATAATTAAAATAAATAAAAATGATGATTGAATTATGCTGTAACATTGAAGTGTAAAAGCAATAAGGCATCCTCAGAATACATTACCCAAACGGTCCATGATGCCTTTTAATGCCCTCTGTGTTAGGTCCATGATGCCTGGTAATGCCCTCTCTGTTAGGTCATGATGCCTGGTAATGCCCTCTCTGTTAGGTCATGATGCCTGGTAATGCCCTCTGTGTTAGGTCCATGATGCCTGGTAATGCCCTCTGTGTTAGGTCCATGATGCCTGGTAATGCCCTCTCTGTTAGGTCCATGATGCCTGGTAATGCCCTCTGTGTTAGGTCCATGATGCCTGGTAATGCCCTCTGTGTTAGGTCCATGATGCCTGGTAATGCCCTATTTGTTAGGTCCATGATGCCTGGTAATGCCCTCTGTGTTAGGTCCATGATGCCTGGTAATGCCCTCTGTGTTAGGTCCATGATGCCTGCCCTCTCTGTTAGGTCCATGATGCCTGGTAATGCCCTCTCTGTTAGGTCCATGATGCCTGGTAATGCCCTCTCTGTTAGGTCCATGATGCCTGGTAATGCCCTATTTGTTAGGTCCATGATGCCTGGTAATGACCTTTGTGTTAGGTCCATGATGCCTGGTAATGCCCTATTTGTTAGGTTCATGATGCCTGGTAATGCCCTCTCTGTTAGGTCCATGATGCCTGGTAATGCCCTCTGTGTTAGGTCCATGATGCCTGGTAATGCCCTCTGTGTTAGGTCCATGATGCCTGGTAATGCCCTATTTGTTAGGTCCATGATGCCTGGTAATGCCCTCTGTGTTAGGTCCATGATGCCTGGTATTGCCCTCTGTGTTAGGTCCATGATGCCTGGTAATATCCTCTGTGTTAGGTCTTATTACTGGTTTTAATTAAATATATGTTTAGAAAATTTACAAAAATGCCATTTTGAATATGGTACCGATTGTGACCAGTATTCCAAATAAACCACAAATCTAAAGAACTGGTTTGGTTTCCCTGGAGCTTACTCAAATGTATCCTGGTGTCTCTTTATACCTTTTCAGTGCAATTGGCATGTAGCAGTGATAGAAACACAATGCAGTACAGCAGGAATTTCTGAAGACATTTTCACAAACACCTCGCGGGCACCATGTCGAACACATAAAGAGAAAGCAGTGTAACTGACAAGCCGGGTCCCTGTGTGTATGAAAAGAAGCTATTGTAGAAAACAAATGGTGTTCCTACTTGAAAGAGTGCTAACCAGTGCTTTACCATCCATTCCCCCTCCTCTTATAATCAGCACTATTACTCGTATTGTGCAGGGAAGCGTTTGTTATTAGTTTATTTTTAAAATCTGGGACATGCAAATGTTTCAGTTACAATGCTGTAGGTGAACTCGAAGAGACAAGGAAACAGAAAGCAGCACCAGCTTTTACCAGCCTATATTTATATTTAAAATATCTGCCTATCCCAAATAAAACTATAAACAGCAAATCTTCCAAATAACGAAGGAGAGTTCAGAGATAATGCTGCTTGTTCTAATAAGAAGCAAGACAGTGGACTGAAAAGATTTGTTTACAGTAAAAAGTGTGTATCTATACATAGTGTGGGGTGAGCTTGTAATGCCAGGCTGGCTGTCCAAACAATAAACCAATCTGTTAATTTAACTCTGTTTGCATCACTACTTTGACATATGTAAATGCCTGTTATTTTACAATATTTAAAGAAACATTGTCCCAATAGGGAGATCTACATATGTGACCCATATAGAAAGTGGTAGCTGGCCAATATATATTGTATATAGGTGCCCTCCTAAGTAATACCCAAAATAATGTTAGTCAAGGGACAAGATGGGAATTTTGCTTTCAGGTGACAGGCAAAAACATACTCTGGAAGTTGTTTCACCTTTAATGAAACAGTCAAATGGATTATATTTGCAGAAATGAACTTCTCTATTGCTAGATTCTTACTTTAGGCCCACTTGTGCAATTCATCTTATGTTAAGGTAATTATTTCTACTTTGCACTAGGATGCACCTTATAGCCTGGGGATCGCAAGTTCGAGTCCAGGCTACGTCACATCTGACCGTGACCGGGGGTTCCTATGGTGCGGTGCACAATTGGCCGAACGCTGCCCGGCTAGGGAGGACTTAGGTTGGCAGGGGAATCCATGGCTCACCGCACATCAGCGATCCCTGTGGCCGATAGGGCGTCTCTGTTTCTGCCGTGGAGCAACCAGATCTGTGTTGTCCTCCGGCGCTATAGGTCTGGGGGCCTCGCTGTGGATCCGCAGTGTGTATAATGACAGATTGGCAGGAGCACGTTCGGAGGACGCGTGCTCCAGCCTCCGTTCCCCGAGTCGGCGAGGGGGTTGCGAGCGGTGAGCCGAGGATACAGATAATAATTGGGCAAAACCTGGGTAAAACAATGGCCACATTTTCTCAAGTGGGCCTAGATAGGGTTTGATACAGATGGAAAGAATAAGAATGTGACAAAAGACAAGTACGTTTTTGCAAACATACTGTTTGGTAGCCCCAATACAAGTGTTATGTTGTAGAACAGTAAAATAAAGTACCGTTTGTTTAGGGATCTCGGGAAATTAAAACCGAACCCTATGTCCCAGTCAGTCTTGGATGAAAGGCAGTTCTTTTTTTTTTTTTTTTTCTCTAACAGCTGTAGGCCCTGTTCAGAATGTGGAGCCCTGTTCTGTCCTCAGGTATACTCCATGTGCTTTTTACAGCTTTGTTTCATTAACTGTGAAGGGCCATGGAGAGCTTAGTTCCGTTTGAATTGATTTTTCAAACATCAACAAAATACTTGCAAGAAAATGCCAGACAGTACTGTAGGTAATGAACGACAATGACATTTGCTGAATAATCTGAATTATTGTGTTGATAAGTAGTAAATGGGACCTTCATACATTTTACACAATACATCAAAAAATAAATCCGTAATAAAAAATAAAATCACTGTTTAGTATGCTACAGACTGAGTGCGTTTTGTATTCCGTTGGAAATGCCTCACATACTATGAATGTATTTGTGATATTTTGCAGTTTGATGTAGAAATTAAGCAATTTTATTTTAACATATAGTATAAAACTCTTGGTTCAGGTTTGTCTGCTACTGATTTTTTTATGGATACACTGTATAGTCTCTTTTGTTTTGTGAGAATAAGACCACACATGCCCATAGCACATGTATTCTCATTATTATACCGTACATCTCAACCTGCGTTTGTACGACGTTTCCTATTTCATTTTCTTTTTTTTTCCTGTCCTCTTATGGTTTTATGATGATTGCAGTCATTCAGAGTTGTTCAAGTTGCAGTTACTCGAATGCTGTGTGTACTATTATGTTGCTGTGTAGTGGTGATTTCCCCTATGTTTAGGGCTGCTCTTCAGTTCTGCTTGCCTGTCACAGATGTATGTAACAGAGGCTAGATGAACCCAGATGTCACTATAACAGTAAGACCCATCTTGTAATCTGCACTTGGATGACGTTTCCTTGTTTTGCTGGCACTGCTCTGGTTTATTAACATAATGTTACACATGTCTAAGGCAGGCAACTGGAACTGAAGAGCAGCCCTGAACTCAGTGAAAGCATTTTAACACAGAAACTGAAAAACACAATAGTGCAATAAAAATAAAATAAAAAACACAAAATTGCAATAAAAGCCATTGCAGAAAAAAAAAAGGTAACTAACTGAAGAAAATGAAGCTTCTTGCCCTTTTAAGTAACAAGACAGAATAGTTTAAACATGGTGGCTACATGATTCACTGATAGTGAAAATATTCATTGAGATTTATATTAGGATTTCCGTCTCTGTTTCTGTTGTCCTGTAATACTGCAAGTCCCGTCTCATTGTTTATTGGACCGTGCAATGCTAAGTGTTTTTATTGTGTGCTTTTGATGTGTATGTGTGAAGTCTGGTTTTTATCTGGTTAGACTAATGTCTAAAGTTATTGTGCAGTATTGAAGTCTTCTGACATAAGAAGCAGCACCGTACACGATACAAAAACTACAAGTTGAACTCCAAACAATCATTAATGTTCCACAAGCAGAGGTCTTGCATTAAATGCATATATTATTTCACGTTTTGTAACTTCATGATGCGTTTTATTTTTTCAGGAAAGAAATAGTGCTATAAAACTGAATACATTATCTTGGTGAATTTCCCCAGCGTGCTTTAATGATAATGTGTGACGAATGATCACTCTGTGTATTATATGTGGAGTTCCACACAGTAAAACAGGTGTGTTTCTTGTTCAGCCTTTCATCTGTGCTATGATGTTTATTTTGACAGGTTATTGGTGAACTCCTAAAAAAAAAAAATAAATAAAAAAATAAATAAAATCAAACCTTTTCTTATTTGCTCCATTTTTGCTCAGTCCCCCAGTAGTAAGGGTTTGAATGTATTTACATGAAAGAGTCCTGAGAGTCTGTAGGACCTGTTATAATTAATTTAATGTGTTCCTGTTCATAATATTAAATAGATACCAGTGTTTATACTGTTATTTAGAGACTGAACATGATGCAGTTCTCCAATGTATGTGTATTTACATAATTACATAAAGCATGTATTTGTGTGTGTGTGTGTGTGTGTGTATAGATATATATATATATATATATATATATATATATATATATATATATATATATATATATATATATATATATATATATATATATGTGTTAGAATGTTACAGAACAGAACTGCTCTGAACAGGGTCCTAATTTGGATTAGGAGAGTCTAATTTTACATAAATGCAAATAATTAATTCAATAAATTCAACAAAACAACAGCATCCTTTGTGTCTAATTTAATTATCGTTTGTGTTCTGTGTGTGTCTGGAAAGTACAGTACAATATACAATGTTCAGCGTATTTAAAAATCCCAAAACAAAGAAAAAACAGAAACGGTTAAAAATGTGACCCATTAAGCAGGTAATTTATCTTGTGCTTTTGCAGTCTCACTTTGATGTGGTGTTATAATGATACCATAGCTTATTTCTTAGCATTACAGGCCTTGAAGTATATGAGAGAGAGAGAGAGAGAGATGTAAATCAGCTCATTACTGTACTAGAGAAGCCCAAGAGTGGTTTTGAAGATTTAGTGTAACAGTAGTGTAAATGTAAAGGATTGAATCATGCTTGCTTGCTACAATAACAAACATGAATTGCAAGCAAAACAGTCTTCTTTGTTTAGTTTATATTGGGTCTGGTAATGCATCACGCGAAAAGTCTTTTATAGTTAACAGTTCATTTTGTTTAAGTTTGCCAGACAGCTAATTACTGCATGAAGGAACTTCCACAGTAGCTAGAGAGCGCCCTCTCTAGGTAAAAGAAAAATCAGCAGTTTATTTTAGTCGAAAGCACAAGTGCTCAAATCCAGGGTGTGTGGGTGGGTGTGGATGTGGGTGTGGGTGTGTGTAACTGTTTAGCTGCTAGGAGGCAGAGATGAGAAAATAGATATAAAAAGCCCTTTTTGCTTATCTTCCGAATGAAAACTAGAGAGCTCCCACAAGAATTACTAATTTGATACACAAACAAAGTTTTTTGTTTGGACCAGCAAAGCACACACTTTGAGGTCTGCACAAAGATTTATTTCTGTGATATTATAAACATTGTTTCCAACATCAGTGCTGGAGATAAGCTGCCCCTGGCTACAACCTATAGTGCACCTTCCTGCCCAGCTTCCAGTCTTCCATGTCATGGGTTCAGGACAAATACCTGTGCAATGTAGAACACAGCTTTGTGTATGTTGGGATGTCCTTCAGGTATGATTCATTTGATATACAAATCAATGACCTGGATGCTGTCATGTATAAACATCTCCCTTTTGCAAGCCAGTTTCAGTTGATGGATGGCTGATGGTCGCATGGCCATTTCCATCTTATACTAAGTTACTATTCTGTGCAAATATTGCAGACTGCAAATTTTAACAATGCAGTTGCATGGCAATTCATGACTTGTGCTACCTAAAGATCAGATTTTACTGAATGTTTTAGACTAATAAGATATGATTTACACAAGATTTAAAACATGGCAAGTTCCAACCTGGTAGATATATAGATGATGTATAAAATAACGACTTCTTTCGGTGAAACATTAGTAACCCCATTTTTTTGTTGAATACATGTTAAAAGCACACTTTTTTAATATCTTTTGAAATAGCCCAGTGCATTTCATTATTTTACCAATAAATTGTAGCAGCTTTTAAACTAAACAAAACACCATTATTTCACATGGTTTTGCATTCAAAACAAGCTACAGTGCTCCTGAGTATAACTGTGGAACTTGCATGATCCAGAGGGCCTGTCTGCTGCTAGTGCCGTTCACTCGTTAGCAACATTTGTTACAACTGAATGGTAGCTTAGTTTGCTTTCGGTTCTGTGTGTATTAGCCATGACAGGTTCAAGAAAGGGACATCAGTTTAGTGACAGACGCCTGTGGTATCTAGTGAACCAGGTAGTTATGTTTAAATTGTTGGCGTTTTAAACTTGTACTGGCACCTGAAGTGGTCTTACTAGCCAGTAAATTACATTTTTCTTCTTTCTCTGTATTTTAATTGGCTTTAATTACCTGTGCTTGTCTTATGAACCTTGAAAACATCTGGAGCACACACTTTGTGAAAATGACCCTCACTTGAATGGTATTGCTATCCAAATTGAATCCCTGAGGTATATAAAAGCTGCATCTCCCTGTTTCTGTCAAAATAGCAGGATTCTGTATGACTCATTAATGTATGGAAACGGTAAACAAGAATACAAATCCTAAATTGATTTTCTACAGCCTAAGATCATTTTAATTGTTATTAATGGCTGACTAAATGAATATTTTGGATTATTTTATCAGATGTCTGTCTTTCTTTCTTTTTTTATTATTCAGTGAACACAAGCAGGCATGCAAAGGTACAAAGGAATTAAGAGGCTAACAGTGCAATGTGGCAGCGTGTCTGGGAAAGCTAATTTCCGTAAAGCAGTAGAGTAGCTAAAAGGAAGTGTGGCAGGTTCACTGACTAAAGAGTGGAGGGACAGGAGGGGGGGGGCAAGATGTGATTCAAGCAGTGTCTGGGGGGGTGAGAAAAAATAATATTTTTTCTTTCTTTTCTTTTTAGCCTAACGGTCAGCCAAGTCGGCCAGAACTTCACGTTTGTGCTCACTGACATTGACAGCAAGCAGAGGTTTGGCTTCTGCCGATTATCTTCTGGAGCCAGAAGCTGCTTTTGTATCCTAAGGTAAGGAGAGTGCGGCTACGGGTGGGCTTGGGAAACAGTGTCAACACCCAGCTGTCAGGGTCACTGTTTCATATCCGTTCCCAAACAAGACTCTACAGTTTGGAGGAAGCAAAGTGCCCTTTTCACATCTCTTCTGAGGGCAATGGCACTCTTTAACCTGCCGTCTGTTACAAGGACTTGTTTCTTATATCTTTGGCGCAATGCTGAAATACAGTTTATTGAAATGTCTTCTCTTGACCACACACAACGAGCAGTCATGCAGCATATATTTCAAACTATCCTGCAGGCTTGTATGTATGCTGTCACGTACATTTTAGTATTTATTTATATTTTATACAAGAAGAGAATTGGGTCTTTAAGTAATGGGGGATGCCGTGCTTATCTTTCTTGTTTGTGTCTTATATGAAGCTCAAGTTTCAATTCCCTCACAGGATCAGTTCACTGCCCAGTGCAGCCTGCACCCAGAGGCTTTTTCATTGCAAGGATTACCGTGAGTGTTCCATCGTGAACACTCTGTCAACGGGAGTCTTACTTTAGAGGCTGCAGTAAAAGTGTCACGACATATAACGAACTTCCAAATGACTTTTCTTGATGAGCAAAATGGCTTGTAGCCTGTTCTGTAGTACTGTATATAGAGAGAGTACAAAGTTCAAGGTTTCTCTAATCCAATGCCATGTTTTCTCTGTACTTGTATGTGTTCCATGGTCTCTACCTATATTTTGGGGTCAATATATTAGGAGTGGATTCTGTGATAACATTTTTAAAAATAAAGCCACCCCCCCCATCATATTTTCCCTTAGAAAAGTTTACCACAAGAAATGTACATTGTAGTTTTTCTGTTTTCCCATTGTTCTACTATTTATTTACCATAGTTTACCGTGGTTTAATGTGCTTTACCTTGCCTCTCTGGGCTGCAAAGTGATGTGCTTTATTACACTTTGCTATTCTTTTACTATGGTGTTTTATAAAGGTATATGTTTATTTTCTGTCAATGACTTGTCATATGTTAAGCTATACTAATTGAAAGCCCAAATTCAATCTATAAAACAGTACATTTTTCCAGGTGCACAACATTTATGTGTACAGATATAACTATTAAATATTTGAATATGAAAAAAATATATATTAATACCATACTTCAAACTAAACTAAATGAATGCCCCTAATTTGAGTTTACAAAAAAATAAAAAGTGTTTGTACTCGAATATTTGTACCCAGGATTCTTTAAAACCACTTCAGCTAATTTTATCTTATCGTGTACCATGTAGTTTGCTTGGCTGTGCATAAACAGGTATGTAACCAGTGTTTGGAGAGTAAGGGATCACACAAGCAGTTTGTACTACTGTCAGTCTCTTGTTTTCAAGCCCCAGTATTTCTAATGGAACAGACAGGTGGGTAGGATTCTTTACAGTGGAGTTGATCTTATTGTGGTGAAAATTGCATTAGACATTATTTAGCACAAGTTGTTGATAGTGTCCAAATCTTAAAAACAAAATGTGCTTTTCCAACAAGAAAATGTCTTCACAAGAAACACGGTTTGCTCCAGTCTATGTGGTTCACAGTTCAAAACAAGACGAAGCACTGCAAAGAAAAGAAAACTTGAGACAATTATTTCAGAAAGGTTACACGGCATCTTTAACTACTCTTCTGAGAAGAAAGAAAATCCATTATGCTTTCCAAAGGATACACAGCAGGGAGCAGGGAGATGTGATAAATATGCCTCACAGATTCTGGTGGTGGGCCACATAACCCATGCATCAAAGGCAAGTGCCTTTATGTAGGTCTGCTGTCAAAGGTGAATTATTTATCATAATGTGCTGCATCCAAGCTGTTTGGGCATCAAGAGTAAACCACATATTAAAACAAAAACATTCAATTCCAAACCTGTTTGTTAATGGGGCTGCTGTTCCTGACAAGAGAGCAGATGTGAGAACATATTCAGCCCTGTTCTGAGTAGCTGAATGAACCAGGAACAATAAACTGCTGCTGGATTGTGTAATATTGAGCACTGCTTAATAAGCAGTTAAACTGTAGTACAATATAGCACACAAACACAGTTAATAGGTTCTTGGGAGGTAAAGAGTAAGTTATGTTGTTTTACTTGCATTTTCCATTTATATTCCATGGTGTTTACAATAATTCTGAATGGTTCTAGGGGGCTGCTTTTTCTATAAATCCTGCTCTACCTGGCCTTACCTGCTTTGAGCTTGTATTTATATGTAGAGCAGGCTGCCAGATGCGAATGCCCCCATTGTTACATGGTTTGAATGGAACAAGGAATTGTGTTCCCGGCACTTAGGATTCTCCAGACGAGCTCAAACAAATTTCGAGAACAATGATAAATCAGTATTGGAGCAACAGAACACAGAATGATTGATAAGATCATAAAATAATAAGGGAATTGGGGGGAAAAAAAAACAAAAACATGGAGCCAATTTAGATAAAATCATATACCCCACTACATTGCATCCCACAAGTATGTCAGTAACATGACTTTGCATACAAACTGGGAGCTGACACACTCATGAAAAAGGTGTGACTGCAGTACTATATGTACAGTGTATGTAGAAATACGACAGACAGATTCTTATGATTTTTACCAGAAAGAATCTTCAATGAGTAATGTGTTTTTTTTTGTTTTGTTTTGGTTTTTTTTTTAATGGTTGGGAGAATAAGGTTAAAAGATTACAGAAGTAATTGGTTTCCATATTAGAGTTAAGAATCGGTGTAAAATGCATTTATATTGTGTTTTTGCACAGTAATTACTGAGTTTGGAGGACAAATGATATCAAATGATGACATGGTATATTTTACATGATTATAAATTGTTAGTTTAACATATGAGCATAGAATAATTTGTATTGATTTTCAAAACACTAGCAAAACTAGACTTGGCAAAAACAAAAATAATAATAATTTCAGAGGACTATTCATCTGCCACTCCTCTCTTCATTGTAATCTGCTTTATCAGTGTGGTGCAGCTATGGGACAATAACACTACTGTGTAAGCAACAAAGACATCTGCATTCACTCTGCAGATCGCAGATTCACTCTGCATTCACGTTTCCTGTAGCAACGGTAAGCACGGTGTAATGTAAAGCGCATACAAAATACAAATTGAAATAATAAACTGGCATAGTAAATGGAGAGGGGAAAAGTGCTAAATTACTGTGCACATTTACGGTGATGACTTTTATGATGCTCCATAGGAACTAAAGTCCTATTTACGAGGAACAACGTTATTGCAAAACTTCTTCCCAAGAACTTGCTGTGCAGCCATCACTCCCTCTGCTACTCTGTTTACCCTCTGTCTGACTGGACGCTGTGTTAGTACTGTGCCATTAGCAGGCTTGTGCTTTCAAGGCAGAGGCTGGGTTTTTATCACTGTGCTGTTGAGTGTTAAGTGTAATCAGCTACTACATGCTGATAATTCTTAACAATCTAACTGTAGTATAAACTATAGGATTACTGTGGCACTTAACTGTTTGCTGTCATATTCCTAAGCTAACGCCTTGGGTCTTATCACCACCCTAGACATGGTATATATCATGGGAACCGCACGGCCTGTCGTGGTATAT